>NW_018128261.1:289328-289678 GCF_001952655.1 Monopterus albus | reverse complement strand
GGTGCAAGATACCTTAGCGGGTAATGTTAATTTTTACCTGTGTTCATTGAATAAATCAGCACTGTATTGAAGCTACTTGGAATGCCTCGTCTCTCAGAGTTAGCATGGTACAAGAACCAGAAGACTTCATGATCATTTTCTGTCAAATAATATCTCCTATTATTCAATATTTATGCTTTTTAGTGAACTTGATGTTGTTTAGGGGGCACTTCTATAGGCAGCAACACGGCTGTGCTATGGGCTCCCTGGTGTATCCTATAGTTGCCAACCTGTACATGGAAGAAATTGAGGAGAAAGCCCTGGCTTCCTTCACTGGCACCGCTCCCAGCCACTGGTTCCGCTACGTGGAT
>NW_018128261.1:280770-288695 GCF_001952655.1 Monopterus albus | reverse complement strand
TGTGAAAAGCTCTTCTCCACCATGAACTTTAATAAGTCAAAGTTCAGGTCCAAACTTTCTGATGAGCATCTTGAAGCCATACTGAGGGTCTCAGTTGCTTCCTCCCTCAAGCCAAATGTGGCTCAGCTGTGTAAGAGGAAGCGCTGCCAGGTCTCTGACAGCAAGGAGTAGGAGGGAGTAAGAGAAGCCTATGTTCTGAAGAACCGTTCATGTTCTGAATTATTATTAGTAAAGATTGAGAAAATTAGATCAGTTGTACTTTTTTTGTGGAATACTTCACCCAGACTCTACTTCCAGCGGCCCCCAGGTAAGTTGAGTTTGAGACCCCTGCGCTACGTGGATGACACATGGGTTAAAATCAGGACCCAGGAGGTAGAGACTTTCACCAAGCATATTAAGATTCTTTTATTTGTGTTCAAAGCCTTATACAGCCTTGCCCTACTTTGCTGATCTTTTATCTATTTATGTGCCGTGTAGAGCCTTGCGCTCCTCTAAAAACCTATCTTTAGTGGTCCCACGGTCCCGATCCAAAAAATGGGGTGACCACGCATTTGCCGTGTATGGCCCTAGACTTTGGAACTCGGTACCGCTAGAGATTTGATCTACGACGAAGCTAGCGGTTTTTAAATCCAGATTAAAAACGCACCTTTTTAAACAAGCGTTCAATTTTTTATTTGTTTTATTTGCCATTGAATGGCATTGTGCACATGTTTTATATTTTATGATTATTGGGGTATTGTTTAGTAGCGTTTTCTCTGTTTTAGTATTGTTTTAGTGTACAATTATCCTTATTCTGTGCAGCACTTTGGGCTCTGTGAGTTGTAAAGTGCTATATAAATGATGCTTATTATTATTATTAGCACTGTGGATGACAACATCAAGTTCACCCGTGAGGATGCCAGAGATGACTGTCTGGCCTTTTTGGACTGTGCGGTCCACTTGGGAGGGCACAGAAGCCTGAAGGTAGAAGTATATCGGAAACCTACACACATAGACCAATACCTGCTTTTTGACTCACACCATCCATTTCAACACAAACTGGGAGTCATCAGAACTCTAAATCACAGGGCAGAGGAAGTGCCCACAACTGCAGAAGGGGCCAAGAAGGAGAAATTACACATCCAGAACTCCTTAGGGCTTGTGGATACCTTAAGTGGGCCTTCACCAAAGCAAGGAAGAGGCCCGACACAAACAGGGACTTCACAAACGCATGGCCCAACACAGGAGGGCCAACTCCAGTGGACCAGAGTCAGCAGTCCACCTCCACCTGAAGGACAAAGGACATTCTTTTGAGGACAGTGAAGTCCAGATCCTCTCCAGAGAACATCACTGGTTTGAGAGAGGAGTTAAGGAAGCTATTTTTGTAAAAATAGAACACTCCTCACTAAATAGGGGTGGTGGACTAAGACACAACTTGTCATCCATCTAGAATCCTGTTTTGAGATCTCTGCCCAAACATGCCCACAAGGACAATGGGCGTCGGTCCACAGGGGAGGATTCAAAGACAGGTAACAACTCTCACCGATACTGGGCTATCCTGACTCAGTCGTTAAGGGACATGGTTGGCCCTCAAAGGACTGAAACACCACCGAGGGGGATAAATATCTCCGGCTCAACACCAGTCAGTCAGAACTGATGAAGCCTCTTGGATGAGAGGTGAAACGTCTTTGACCTAGAAATTTTTTCAGCTTACTATGACCTGGATGACTGAGAATCTGCACAGACATCAACAGGTGACTGTAAGAGAGTTAGCTGAGACAAGTCCTGACATGTTAATAACAGTAAAACAGGGAGAAATGAACATTAAACTTTTGAGACAACACATTACAACCAGGAAATTTAACAGATGACTCTAGAAAAGAGCATAATGCATAGAAGTGGGAGGGCCACAGGGGCTGTAATTTTTAGAGTGTGATAAAATAGTTTTTATGAATAAAAGCCTAAAATGAATCTCTTTTTTCCGCCGCAAAATATACTTTAAGTGAGCCAAACAATACCTCTGCTATGGCCTCAGCTGAGAACCCTGAGCTTGAGTCTCCAACTGTTGTCCCATCAACCAAATGACCCCTGCATAAAGACAGAAGGGACGGGGTCTTCACAACAAGCAGGTTCAGTTCACCATCAGCGTGTGTGTTGGTGTGTGCATTGAATGTTTGTTATGTGTTGCTATAGGTTAATTTGTATGTACTGAATGTGCAAACAGGCTTGACCTGTTGTGTGTGAACTTTAGCGTCAGATCAGAGGGGTTATAAGAATATGAGCATGAATATTTCAATTTGTGTGTGTTAATGATGCATGTAGATGAAGGGGTGGTGTTGGACTAAATAAATTTTAAAAACTCAATCGCATTACTCAATACTCATACATCAGTAATATAGGCCTATTTCTCTTTCAATGCAAATACCCCCCACCCCCTCCCTCATGCCTTGAAATCATGGTTCCCCTTGTTCAGATGCTTTCCATGTTCCAGGGAGGAGAGCATTGCAGAGTTTTATGGGTCTGGCATGGGAAGTAATGCCAGGCTACAACTCTGGGTTGTAAATAGTTAATTAACCCATCCATCCATCAATTATCTATACTGCTTATCCAGCGGAGGGTTGCTGGAGGGCAATCCCAGCAGACATTGGGCAAAAGGCAGAGTACACATTCACTCCTAAGGGGCAATTTAGAGTCGCTAATCAACCTAAGCTTCATGTCTTTGGACTGTGGGAGGAAGCCAGAGTACCTGGAGAGAACCCATGCACACACAGGGAGAACATGCAAACTCTGCACAATAAGGCACAGGGTTGGCCAGGTCTCGAACCCGAAACCTTCCTGCGACAGTGCTAACCATTGCATCACCATGCCACCCAATAGTTAACCAAGTATACAAAATGTTTCCATTGGTCTGAGAAAGTGACAGAATTCAAATCTCTGATTTCCTCTAACAGGGAGTACGGGTTTCTACCTTTGTCTCTCTGGCTGTGTATTTTACCTAAAATATCTGTCCCATTTGGGCCAAGTCAGTGTATTTCCTCTCATCTAATTCACAAATCTTCATCCCTAGCCCCTAATTTGCAAAAAACAAAATTCTGTAAAGAGTCATAGTCCCACACCGAATAAACTTCATTTTAGTGACCGTGTGACCTCTCATTAATGACATCATCTGGCCAAACTTTAGCTACTTTTACACAGTCAGACATTCTCCTTTGCCATAATGTTGTCAGTGAGTAACAGCTGATTAGAAGACTAGGCCCTGGCGGAGATCTGTATTCTATTGAGTTCTTCTTAGCTTCTGAATTGATGTCACGGCGGTTTATGCTAAAAACAAAGGGGGCAATTGAGGCTTTGTAAAAGCGGTTTCAATCAGCATTACTGCAAGGCACTGATGACCAGAATCGGATTCAGCATGTAGATATAACTATTATCCTTGTCTCTAGGTGATGAGCAGGACCAATACAAAGTCACAAGAGCTTACAAGGTTATTGAATGACTCCCTGCCCAAATACACGCTCTGATGTACACACACACCCACAAGCACATCAAAAGAGATGCTGGAGCTGTCCTCGGGCAGCTTGAATAGAGAATCTTTTCATTCTGGTCACCATGTAACTTGACCTTATGTATTGTAGCAGCTGGCCTTATTTGGAGGAAATGGCCTTGGGTATTGTGATGTGACTGTCACATAATGTTGCACACAAATCCAATTAGGTGTAAAACATCTATTTAGTCCCAGAGAAAACTGTGTATATTTAAAGCCAGGGCAATACTGACATCTAGTGGTTTAGAGTGCATGAACTGTTGGATACAATTTAGAGGTGCAATTCTGATTTAGCTCAAAGCAAATACATGACAGTACTTCTGAGCATTTTATGTATCCAAACTGAAACTGAAATTGAATTGTAATCTGTATTTACACAAACTAATGGGCAGAAAATCAAAATGTAATTACTTCCACAGGGACTAAGCGGTAGAAAATGAATGAATGAATGAATTACTTCCAATAAAACAGCACACTAGAAAACACTACAATTAAATATTTTTTTCACTATAGATTAAAGCATATAGACTGAAGCTTCCTCTTTTTATGCCATATCATACCATACCAACTTTATTTATAAAGCACTAAAACAGCCAAGGTGGACCAAAGTGCTGTACATTGCAATAAACAATATATATTAAAAACACAACCCACAAGCACAAACAAAATCAACACCAATATAAAAACATGAATCAATAAAAATAAATAAAATCAACACCAATATAAAGTATCAAAACGGCAATGAAAATAAATGAGTTTTTAAAAGAGGTTTAAAAACAGACAGAGAAGAAGCTTGTCTGATGGGCAGAAAATTGTTCCAAAGTTTGGGACCAGCAACCACAAAGGCCCGGTTGCCTCTAAGCTTACGCTTAGTTCTAGGCATGCTCAAAAGAAGCTGATTGGCTGACCTCAGAGAACGTGTGGGTGTATGCCAATGAAGCAAATCGGATAAGTAGGGTGGTGCAGAGCCATGAAGGGATTTAAAAACAAAAAGTAAAATTTTATAATGGACCCTAAAATGAACAGGTAACCAGTGCAGAGAAGCTAAAACTGGAGAGATGTGCTCATATTTTCTCGTACCTGTTAAAAGACGTGCTGCAGCATTTTGGGCCTTCTGGAAGTGAGTGATGAAAGACTCACCAATCCCCAGATACAATGTGTTGCAGTAATCCAGTCGGGAGGTGATAAAAGCATGAACAAGTGTCTCAAAGTGATGCCTAGAGACCATTGATTTTACTTTGGCTTTTGGATTTTACTATAACTGTTTTAATTGAAAAAAACTAGATTTAATGACAGCTGCAATTTGGCCGTCAAATTTCAGGTCGGAGTTCATTTTAACACTCAGATTTGAAATATTTTTCTTATTGTATTGAGCCAAAAAGCCCAAGTCAATAGAGGGTGACCCAGCAGAATCACCAAACACTATCACCTCAGTCTTCTCCTCATTCAGCTTCAAAAAATTAAAAGCAAGCCAAGATTTAATGTCATCGAAACATTCAAGCAGTGTCCTAACACAAGAATTCGCCTTTTTAACAGGTAGATAAAGCTGGCAATCATCTGCGTAAAAATGAAAGGAGATGCCGTGTTTCCTAAGTATAGAGCTCAGTGGGAGAAGGTAAAGGGAAAAAAGAAGGGGCCCAAGAACTGAGCCCTGCGGAACCCCATACAAAAGGGGCTCAGAAGAAGACACAGCATCCCCAAGTTTCACACTAAAGGATCAATCCTTAAGGTAAGGACTCAAAACAGGCAGCCTGATGGACTTTAAAACTGAATCAATAACTTTAAACAAAACATGAGGCTTTTGACAGTTTGATTGAATGATATTAGAGAAATAATGTCTCTTAAGATTTTTCAGTTTTTTGATAGCTGTGCCAAGAGTCTCTTAGTATCTGAAATGATACTTATTTGTCCTTTCTCCACCTGCGCTCAGCCCTGCGACACTCATGCCTGGCAGCATGGGACTCTTCATTTAGCCAGGGCTTGAGCTTAGCCCTAGGCCACCTAATTCTCAGTGGTGCCACCACATCAATGGCAGCCTGACAGGTAGAGTGAAAATCTAATGCAAGATCCTCTGCCTCCGCAGTCGGAAATTGCAAGATTCTCACCAAAGAAGGCAGAAAACTGAGCAGAAGTGGAAGAATTAAACATACGGCAAAGCCATGGAGTAGCGCAAGGCGTGGTTATATCACAAATAAAGTCAATCACAAATATCACAGGCAAATGATCAGAAAACACAACGTCACAGATTTCTATTTCACGAACTGGCACACCATAGGATAAGACAAGGTCCAAGGTATGCCCATGCTCATGGGGGTAGCCCCAGCCACAAAAAACACACATTCTATTTGGAGTCAAAAATAGTATTACATAAATATTTCCAATATTATCCTTGCATGCAAACATACAATTCTGATCATAGTTTACACACATATGTATACACACACACACAGATCTATATATAAATATACATAAACACAGTGTTCATAAAATTTTTAAAGCATTTTTTATGTACAGAATGTTCTACACATTTTCAATAAATCCACTCCTTTAACCAAAATGTGATGTTTTACATCACTCTCTAATTCTTTGTTGTTGTTGTTTTTTTTTTAAACAGTCTGTTAGAAATTAACCCAATTCTTTTGCTGGAAGCAGGAGAAGTGACAACAGGAGAGGACTGTTTAAAATCAACAGAAAGTTTACTGAATGTCTGATCACAGGTAGGCCTTACAGTGCTGGGATCAGAGAGATAGAGCTCCCGCAGGAGTTCCATCCACTGACCCCGAATTAAGCTCTTACAATACATTTTATCTTCTTGGGCTGCTCCGCTCTGGACAGGGGTGCAACCTTCAATAGATTGTGATCCTATTGGTCATTTGGTGTGAGCCGGAGCTCGCACTTCCATGTTGAAATATGGTAAATCTAGGTATGTGTGTGTGTGTGTCTCTCAGGTGGTGAGCCCCCCGGCCTCTGCAGGACATCCCAAGACAAAGCAAAGCTTGGGATATGCTAAGTGGGTCAAGGTGTGAGTGTAGAACAGGCCTTTGCTAAAATATAAATAGGCTGTCTGGTCACAAAGAGATGCAGACATCCTCCCTCAACAGAAGTTACAGTATTCAAAGTGGGCAGATTCTACTTGATTCTCATCAATACAATTGTAAGATACAGTATATAAGCAAGGAAAATAAATGTATTAAGAATAACCAAAGCTCAGTAGTTCTGGACAATCATCAATACAGCTGTAATATGCATAAACAAGGAAGATAAAGTTGTGAAATGTAACTAAAGGGAACTAAAGGTATGAGAAGTAACTAAAGCTTATAAAGTAACTAGAGTTTATAAGACTCAAATCTTACAAGTCCTATCCAGTTTTTCAGATTTTTTCTACTCATAAGCTTTGGATGTCTTCAGGTAAAGATTTATTTTATCAATAATTTAAACAGTTTTATAATTTGCCAAGTCTCTGCAATGTAGAACCCTTAATTCAATATTGGTTCTATTTCGTATAGGCCTCACCCTCTAAGAGCTATCGCTATTGGTTTTATCCCTCCTGCATGTGCAGTCCTGAAGAGATTTGTTTTCTGCCCTGTGCCCTGTACTGGGCTGTCTCCACTCAGGTTTGCGGTTGCCGCATAAAAGCCTATGTGACCCGAGTTTGCCACCCTCTTTTTCTTCAGCACTTGTGTAATTCCTAAAGAGCAATGTCTGAAGAGTGAAGTTCCAGAAGAATGAACACCAGATTCCAGCGTTGTGCCACCATCACCATTTGCCCAGTCTGTGATATGGGCTTCATCCTACCCCTGCTGTGAGGCCTGCCTCATTGGCCATCTCCTCCCGGGCCACTTGCCCCTTCTGTGCTAGCTTGCCTGTGGCAGAGAAGCAGCACCGGGCTGAGGTGTTTGTGGCCATCAGAGAGCGTGACCCTGATGATGACGGCAGCTGGGGAAATTGTGATGATCTCTCAGTGGATGACCCTCTGGAGTTTGTTGTACCCCGTACCTTTTACCATACTGACTCTGAGAGACGAGGCAGTCCAAGTAACTACAAAACAGTGCTGATTTATTCAAAGAATCACAGGTAAAATTAACATTACACGCTCAAGTATCTTGCAACTCCATACTGCACGCAGGCAGATGTATAGGCCTGGTGGGCTCAGGGTCTTTCATCTTACATTATATCACCTCGGTTGGGCTAGCCCCATACTACACAGAAACGTCAACCGAGACGTCTCTGTTGCCAGCTCTGTAGCTGCCCATAACAGTAGTCAAAACATGAAGCAAATCAACGTGTGAATGTATGTGTCTGTTAGTTAAGTGGTGTGTAGCTAAAAACATTCTGAAATGACATCTAGTGACATGTCATGACATTAAACATAAGAAAATATTATGGCTAAAGCTACAGTTATACA
>NW_018128261.1:252848-280664 GCF_001952655.1 Monopterus albus | reverse complement strand
AGCATTTAACAGTCTAACTATACATCCTATCTCCACTAAACATTTCTAATACATAAAGTATCTATCCAATATCTATCTGACTAAAAATACCCAACAAGTTCCTTGGCGTGATCAGTGGAAGGGGGCCCGAGTCCGTCGACTCACCTCCCTCCATCACTGGCGCTCCCATCAACCCATCATTCGACATGGATGCCAGTAGAGATGAGGCCCCTCTGATGCAGCAGCACACCCCCGCCGCCGGCCTGCCTCTGGCCTTTGGGCCTCTGCTTTGCAATCTGCCAGACATCATTAAAAAGGTGGCAGATCACAAGGGGAAGCCCCAGCTCCTCCCCCATCTGACATGACGGGCTCACCAGAAAAGGTGCTGGGCACGACTGAGTTCAGCTTCTCCACAGTTTCACTGCTGAAGCCTAGTTTTAACTCCATCTTGCTCCCCTAAGCAGTGTTCTCTAGCGAGAGACGGCCTACTCCTCCACTCTCACAAGACCAGGTTACAGTCTGCCTCACAAACCGCATGCATCAGTGTGTGTCCCAGATAGCTGCAGATATAAATAACATGGCATCCCCTCTCCCCATAGATCAAGATGCCTAACAGCCACTGCTGCTGCCGTGTCTTAGTACGCTCAACCACCCCCTCTGTCAACTCTGTCATCTATCTACAACTCTGTTTTGAAATCATTGCCCAAACATTCCCACCCTAATTCATACCAGGACAATAGGCGTCAGTCCACATGTGAGGGTTCAAAGACAGGTAACGACGCTCACTGATACCGGACTATAACAACTCAGTCGTTAGGAGACATTGTTGACCATCAAAGGAATGAAACACCACCCAGGGGGATAAATACACTCTACCTCCTGCTCATCACCAGTTGGACAAAACTGATGAAGCCTCTTAGATGAGAAGTGAAATGTCTTCTACCTAAAACCAAGTCCAGATGATTTTTTCTACATTTTTTCAGCTTGATAGCATGCAATTATTAGAACAGATTAAAGCTGACACTAATGGGATGTCAGATTTGCCCGGCTGCACCTTACTCTCTTGCTTTTCTCACTTTAGTTTTGCTTCCTCACCCTGATTACACTATCCAGTACACCTGCCCCTGATTATCACCAGCTGCACCTTATTAGTCTCCTCCCTATATATACCCTGCTCACCATTCACTCCCCTGCCACTTTAATCTGTATTCTCAAGCTCCTTTTGCTCGTGTTCTTTTTCTAGCCCTAAAATATTGTACCTTCGTCTTTGGATGAAATCAAGTGGCCTCAGTGAATCAGAGACCAGGACTCTGTGAGAGAAGCAATTGTACTATATAATAATAATAATAACAAGAAGTTTCATTACAAAATGAGACGCCAGCATCCAACCAATATCTATACCACTTATCCTGAATAGGGTTGCCAATCCCAGCTGACATTGGACAGATCACCAGTCTATCAGATGGCTGACACTTAGAGACAAACAACCACACACAGACAATTTAGAGTCACCAGTTTGTGGACTTCAGCTTGGCGTTCAACACCATCATCCCGGACATTCTCCAATCCAAACTGACCCAGCTCACTGTGCCTGCCCCCACCTGTCAGTGGATTACAAGCTTTCTGAGACAGGAAGCAGCAGCTGAGGCTGGAGAAAACCACATCCAGCACCTGGACAATAAGCACAGGTGCCCCCCAGGGATGTGTGCTCTCCCCTCTGCTGTTTTCACTCTACACCAATGACTGCATCTCGAAGGACCCCTCTGTCAAGCTCCTTAAGTTTGCTGATGATACAACGATCATTGGTCTCACCCGAGACGGTGTCAAGTCAGCCTACAGATGGGAGCAGCTGGTCCTGTGGTGTAGCCGCAACAACCTAGAGCTGAACATGCTCAAAACAGTGGAGATGACAGTGGACTTCAGGAAGAGCCCTCCCTCCTTGCCCCCACTTACCATACTTGGCAGCACTGTATCAACAGTAAAGTCCTACAAGTTCCTGGGTTCCACTATCTCCCAGGACCTGAAGTGGACATCCAACATCAGGACCATCACCAAGAAGGCACAGCAGAGGATGCAATTCCTGCGCCAGCTAAGGAGTTTCAACCTGCCCCAGGAGCTGCTGATACAGTTCTACAGAGGAATCATCATGTCTGTTCACTGCACCTCCATCACTGTCTGGTTTTGGCTCAGCAACCAAACAGGACAAGTACAGACTTCAGTGGACAGTCACAAAAAGGTCATTGGTGTGAGCCTGCCCTCCATGGAGGACCTGTACACCTCACGGGTCAAAAGGAGGGTGGAGAGGATCACTGCTGACCCCTCACACCCTGGACACAATCTGTTTGGAGTCCTCCCCTCTGGACGGCATTACAGGTCACTGTGCACCAAGACAACCAGGCACAGGGACAGTTTCTTCCCCCGGGCTGTCGCTCTGATGAAGACTTAACCCACGACAGTATGACTGGACAATAACCCTCAGTACAATACCTGAAAATATACCTCGTACAGATTATACAGGTCTCTAATACTCTATTTTTATTCCTACTTATCCCATTTCACAATGAGCATTCCTTGTCTGTCTGCATTGTTTACTGCCTGTCTATACTGCTTAGGTAGGTAGTACTTTATTGATCCCACAATGGGGAAATTCCTGTGTTCCAGCAGCAATAGAGAGCAGCAACAAAACACCATAAGAACAAACACCACACACGTCTTGAGTAACATATCCCAAAGTACCTAAAACCAAACAGAATATAGTATTTGAGAGACAAGAACAAGAATGATCCTCCCACAATTAAATCCCTGAGAACAAACCAAAAATACCCAAGAACAATACAAAATACAGTATTCAAGAGACCAAGGACAAGAATATTACTCCCATAATTAATCCTGCAATGAGGAAAATACCTGTATTTCAGCCACGAGGATCTCTGAAAAACTACTCAAAAAAACCTAAAACAAGACAATATAAAGTATTCGAGAGAAATCAAGGACAAAATTTTACACGTGCATATTTACAATGCATTTTACCCCAGGATTTAAGTATTGCACCTCAGATGACAATTGTACAGTCCCTCATAATTTCACCTAGCTTATCACTGCAGTAATGTATTGTACAGTCTGATAGCTGTGGGGAGGAAAGACCTATGGTAATGCTCCTTGCATTGAGGATGTAGCAGTAGATATAGCATTTATTTTGCATTGTTTGTTGCTTGTTAATACTGCTCATTTGGTTATATTACAGCCTTAAGCTGGTTTACTGTTTACTTGCCCGTTGCATGGGGGTTAACTTTCATCCATACATACACATTGAGAGCCGATGTACCAGAGTCAAACTCCTCGTGTGTCCAACACACCTGGCCAATAAAGCAGATTATGATTCTAATCATGTACTTTTTAAAAATAAATTTTATATATATATAAAATTCTATGGCATGGTAAGCCTGTGTGTAATTTTATCTTGATGTATAATATATCAAGCACCCAACTTACCGTTTACACCTGCCTGTAAACAAATGGCAACTTGTACAGCTAAACATTCTTGCTTAAATATGGCAAATTTAAATAAAAGGAGCATCCTGCGCAGCTTCCATAAGTTGACCCCTTAGCTAGTCTTAATACATCTTCAGTATTTTTTTTTTACTTCTCCCCCACAATCCAGAGACACTAAACCACTTTGAAACCCCATTTATTCACCTATTTGGCTTATGACCTTTATTTCCTCATTTGCCCCTCTAACTATGGGCTGAATGCAGTGGACATCAGGCCATGCCCAGAAATTAAATGCACAAAACAGCAAAACACAAGGGCTTGCAACAAATCTGAAGAAAGAAAAATCATTCAGGAGACTTTACAGGAGTTTAATTCCATGGATTTCTGGGGGATAGCTGTAGAGGGAAGAGCTCATCGAAACACTTCACTGTACATACAGATTTACATGGTGTGGGGACATAGCGTATGGCCTTGCCTGGTAAACCCACCTCTGGACTGAGCAGTATCTTCACAACAAACAGCTGGCGGTCCTACATTGCAACGCCACACCTGTGCTGATTTTGCATCTGTGGGCTATGCTGCAGAACAAGGAGTGTTCCATAGGACCTACAGGGCTGAGTTAGAGTATCCCAATCCGAGTGCCGTCTCATCTACTGTTACAGTGGACAATACACTCTAATATTGCGCATTATATATGAAAATTTGGAATGCAGACTGCACTGTAGACAAACAGGGCCACTACACCCCTTTGCAGCCATTTTCATTGCAAACTCCACAAGGCACAGAGCTGGGATGCAGACTGGTCTGGCAGCAGGATAACTTTCATCCATTTCAAATTGTAAAATGTTTTGCTGCCCTCTCCAAAATGTTGCATCTGTTCCTCAAACAGGAAAAGCATGACGTGTGGGTGAACCAAGATGTGGCAAGTCACTTTTCAACATGTGCCCCTTGATTTTGTAAAACAATACTTTGTTCAGACAATAAAATCAAAAGCATGAAAATAAAAAATGCATATATATAACTTTTATGTCCATTTTGTGTGTGATTGGCATGTCTCATTCTTCTTCACTCTCATTTTCGTGCTCCATGTCTTCCTCTCCGTTAGTTTTGGATTCTGTTCTGTCTGGATCCTTGTCTTCATCTGCCCATTCCTCATGGTCTTCTTCCATCATCTCCCCCATTATCCCCTCCTCCTCCCAATTCTGCAGAGATACAATCACAGACATCTAGGTTCTCAACTCAAAAATGGGCAACCTAATAAAATAATCTAAGCACTGATTTACCGCAAGATTAATACTAATCTACTAGTTTGACAGGAAAATTATGAGGTGACTGTTCTATTGTATGCTCCTGTCTAGGGAGATGCTGGAGGGCAACAAAGAATTGGCTTTCTCTCCATGGTCCCGAACCTAGAAATAGAAGTACTAGAAATTTCAAACAAGCAAAACATTTTATGACACCAAGAACAAGTGAACCAAGTGAGATAATGCAAAATGAAGTGAGATAACTCAGGGTGAACCAAAGCCAAAAAAACAAACAAAATCCCCTACCTGCAAAAAGTGCTGAATAAGCCCTGAATTATGTGGAACAAAAAGACACAGACTAAACCTAACGAAAAACAGGAGAATACTGTTCAAAATAAAACATGAAAACACTACATTTACTATTTACACCCTACAAAGAAGTCAACACTGTCACAGGTTTGGGGACCAAAGACAGAAGATGCTGCTGCTGTCAGTGCTGCCCCTGGACTGCTGGAACCCAGGCATTCTTAAGGAGCATGCTGACAACTGGTCCAAGCAGCTGCAGCCACCTCCCCTGATGCCAGCTGTTCACACTGCATTACCTGCAGCTCGACACAAAGATCCACTAGAAAACAGATCACTTACTCTCGCACCAACAGAGTCATCCTGGAAACAGTGAAACCACATAAAAACACACAAAGCAGCTAGGGCCATAACTAACTTACATCAGAGTCACTGTCAGGACATCCATCACCAGAGGCCTCATCTTCATCAGATGATTCTGTAATAAGCCATCAACATTGGTATAAACCCTTCTCACACACACAAAGGAAACAGGTGATATAAAGAAAAAAAAATTGAGGAACCCAGCTATACTTTTACTTGTGTGTACATTTAATGCAGAAAGATGGCAACACAATCTGATAATATCCGACTATTCGTTCGTTGGTTTTCAATATTAGCACAGCAGTGCCAGTGACACCTGTGGAAATAATTCAGGCAGCAGCTTCTGCTGATCATTGCTCTTTCTGGTTAAAATGACAACCAGCAGAATCATACCAGTTAGTGCCAACTAACTAACTCCATGACTTAAACTGATGACAGGACAAAGTGAAACTTGCTGTTGTTGGGTTTGTGACCTTGCTGCAGCTGGTGGACAAACAGACATACTGTCAGCTGTTAGCTGAAGATCATTTAAATAAAATGTATCACTCTGTAATGCCATTGAATAGTGTGAACTGAGTGCTTCTCTGTAGTTCCAACTCCAAAACAGTGAGACATCTTCATTGGTAGAACTATCAGTTGATCTCACATCGATAGAAATGTAGCACATTCTATGTATGTAATGGTTATGAAGATCTGTCTTCATCTGTGACATTAAATATTACATAACTTTTATTAGTTTAGTTTTTTTAACCCAGAGTACTGCCAGATGGGTTAAGAGGTACTTTAAGCTACAGCACAAAGTTAACCTCTGATGGCAAATATGTTACCACTGAATATTTGGAGCCCAAAAACTGGCATTCAGGACAGCCCTATTGTCAGAATTGCACTGCACAGGGGAATGTGCTGTAGTTTTCCGATAATGCAAGCACAGAAGAGAGTGGACACTGTTTTCTCCAGCCAAAATGAGAAACTGCATGATAAAGGGCAACTGATATTAAAAGGCCATTTCATCAACAATACACGCTGTTTAATGTGATAGGTTTGCAGACATTTCTACTGAAAGGACAAGTGGCAGGAATACAAAGAAAAGGATGAAGCAGGTCGACTGGAGAGCCTGTTACCATCATTACGACATGCACCAATTTTCTCTCAGTTCAGTGAGAGAAATCATTTGGAGCTGCAGCAAATTGTTTTTACAAATGCTGCATGCTGTGAAAAAGCAGCTTTTGCATAACAAGATAAAATGTACAGGTTTCAAACTGGCAGCTGTAATCAGCATCCCTGGGTAACCACTGTACATTTACAGAAGCCCAAATCGGCTCCTGTGTCCTGACAGACATTTCTACAGCTTCTCTAATGATACAGAATGGTTTATGCATTATTATTATTGCCTTGCCAATGCTGGTTGTTACCTGGTCAGTTGCAGAACACAACCACTGTGTGAAACTGAAAGATCAAGTAATATTACCCTCTTGGTCAATGCAACCTGACCAGCTGGTCTGACAACTTTGTCAGATTTCCACACTGGACCATAATGATCTCAGTACATGGCAGCATTCACAACAAGACTAACAAACTCCAGCATATCATCTGACTTTATGAACTTTTCTTTTTAAATGAACCTTCACATCCTGGACCACTGACAGGGTTACTGGAACTCCAGGCACAGCTTAATTATTTCATTAAAGTAAATTTTCTATGTGGTTCAATAAAGTACGGTAATGAGAAATGAGAGTGAACAGAGTGGGGCCTTGTTGTTCTGCTCAAAGGGGAGAATCTGAATGCTGCCGGTCAGGTTGCCAAGCAACAGGAGCCACAGTTGCGTGCGGTGCATTGCCAAGAGTGGCTGCATGGTGGGCAACGCTGCCTTCATAAATCTTACTGATTCAGTGCGGTCTTCACTAGTAGTCACAAATGAGGTTGGGTGAACTGACATAATAATCAGAAACAATATTTTGGTGGGGTGGTGATGTCAGAGCATCAGTGGAACCTGTTGCATGTTTAAGGAGTCAGTCCTGACAATTATGCATCTGAAATGTTCAAGCGATGAGTTAGAGGTTGAAACAAGACTATCACTTAATTCCTGTCAGCTTGCCACTCACACTGATCACTGCACTGAATCTTCAATGGGATTCAGAGACAGACCAAAGCCAAGATGTCACAATAAAGAAGTTTTTAAAGAACACAGACAGTGGAGAAACAGAAGGTATTTAAAATAAAAGATACTACAAGAAGAACAGACACTTACCCCCTTCATATACGAGCTTAGCCGTGTGGTCAACATCTGTAACTGAGTTACTGCTGTCATTTGTTGCCACCTAGTGGTGAAGAAAATGGGTGGCAGAGTCAAAGGAATTGTGGAGACTATGATTATTATTTCTTTTCAGTTTGTATTCACTAGTCACATTAATTACACAAATCTTCAAAAATAAAAAAAAGAGTGCATGCGATACAGTATGCAGCCATGTGTAGTTTTACAAAAATACACCAATCTTACAATAGTCACTGAATGTTGCACTTGGCAGGAGGAGGGCAAACACTTGTGTGCATCCATCGTTTACCAGAACACTTATTATTACAGGTTCTCTTCAGTCCAATTGCTGCACACATGATCTAATTAGGAGCTTTAAATTTCCATTTTCAGCTACTGATGTCCGGAACACAACTAGAACCAGCAGAGCACTCTGTCCATGGCAGGGTGGTGAGAACTTGCTCCACAAGAACAAGAAATAAACTTCGAATTTTCAGAAATGGTAACGGTCCTTACAGTCAAGTGGAAAGTAGGGCTAGATAAATATACAGATTTTCTAGTTAGATGCGAGTCTTATTTGAATGATTCAATATTGATTCTAGGAACTGCAAGACTGATCTTGCATTTGCTTTTCAGCAAGCCTGTACAACTGTGCTAAATGTTTTGTGTACAGAGGTTAGTTGATTTGTAGTTTAGTTTGGGCTGCATGGTGTGTAACATATCTTCTTTGTAGAGAACATGTTATTACAACATACACAAAACAGGTAAAGTTAAAAATGAATGTAGATGACAGCTGGATACGTTAGCCAATGTGACTCCTGACTGTCTCGTAACCCGACGTGAATAGTTAAAGTCTATGCAGACGCACCAAACTTAGCGAGACTGTTGTGACACAGGATGGTTAGTTGACTTGTCTCGTAGGGGACCTAGAGACCCCATCAACACAGGAAGCTGGATGGGATATTAACCATCATCACACCAAACACAGACTTATGTGTGCACCAACCTGGCTTTAAAGCCTTATTTTTAGCCTTGTGTGTT
Source organism: Monopterus albus (assembly GCF_001952655.1). Classification (NCBI taxonomy): domain Eukaryota; kingdom Metazoa; phylum Chordata; class Actinopteri; order Synbranchiformes; family Synbranchidae; genus Monopterus; species Monopterus albus. The sequence goes on along the minus strand of NW_018128261.1, from coordinate 271,991 downwards.
TACAAACTATTCTAACTAATGGACACAGCCATGATCACTAGCTAGATCAGGTTACACTAAGAGAAAATGATTTTGTAGAATAGGTAAGTGCTATAAATCGCCTTCCCTGGTAGGCTAGTGGTTAAGGCGCAGCGTTCTCGTCACTGCGCCCCGGGTTCAAATCAGGGTTGCCATCAGGAAGGACATCCGGCGTAAAACACATGCCAAGTGTCAACATGCGAGCCGTCAGTGTGACGATACGCTGTGGCAACCCCTAAACGGGAAAAGCTGAAAGTGACTTTCTTTAGGTAAGCACTATAAATCAAATTACAAGTTGCAAGTCATGGGACTGTGGTGTATAGCCAAACAATAGCTCTTCACTTCTGGTGATTCTATAAGGGCTTCAAAAATCATAAGTGGTGTTCACCTGATAAGATTATCTTGCTGATCAAAACGTTCAAGTGTCAAACTGTTGTCACAGAGCTTATTTTCCACAATAATCCCAAAAAAAAAAAAAAAAATAAATAAAAAAAGAATAAAGAAAATATCCCAATGGCACTCTATTTGAGCTTTGTTTGTTTAAACGGTAGTATGCTGTCACATCAGCAGTAATCAGAGCATTCTACAAGTTTGTCAAATTTGCTTGTTAGTCAGCTAACGCTGACTAGTGGCTGCATTTTGTACAGTATATCCCAACCAGGTATCCATGTTTCACATTATCTCTAAGACAGAGGAAGTGATGGAAGGGGAAAAGAGCCATGTAGTACGCTTCACAGTGTCAGTTTATTTGAACTCTCCCCAGACTCTCTAGTGGCTGAAAAGAAATTAGGTCAAGTAGCTTTAAAGTGGATGTCTGGACTTGTTAGCAGCACTGGGTTTTTATTGTTCCTGCTCAACTGTTTTGCACATGTAGGTCTAAAATTAGAGAGCTCGCATTTTAATTGTTTCGCATTTGCCAGGGAAATCCTGAACAATATTATAACCAGGAAATGTGTTTACAATTTCACCTTTAATGTGAACTTTTCATAATTTTATACTCAGTGATGCTCAAGTTCCCATGATTCAGAGAAGCACTGTGTTCAAAATCTGTAAATGAATCATCATGAATCAAAATCAAATTGAACTGAGGGATCAGTATCATTGTCCAGTCCCAGCAGAGAGCACAGGTTTAAACTCCATCCATCACCTATACCAGCTTATCCTTTAGGGTCATGCGGGATGTGTGGGATATGATCCCAGCTGACACTGGGCCAGAGACGGGGTACACCCTAGACAAGTCGGGGTCCTGCACATGTCCAGTTTCAAAAACCCACACCCACCCTGCGTCCGCAAAGCACCATATTGGTCCCGAATGGTTACCGGGAGTTATTTCTAAATGAAATCTGGAGGTGACCTGACCTGTTAACAAACCTACAACCTGACCTGTATCTATGATTAAAAATGGTCTATTGGGCTACCGTCACTTACTCTAAAGTGCTTGAGAGAGGTGTTCTTTGAAAAGTATCTATAGGTGGAAACAGCACCTGGGCTCTGCAGCTGTTCCCTTAGTGAGGATGTGCCTAGCCTGTGGCTATCAAATGCTAACACTTTGAGACAGTTTACAAGCAGCCAAGCTGCTGATAATGCTGTTCTCACTGTCTGTAACCACACCATATTTCCCTCATATGTTGGACTTGGCCTTCGATAATTTATCCACAGTTTGGCATCAACCACTAGCTATTTTGGCTTTTACATTATCCAGTTTAACACACCGACACCTACGTTGAAGTCTGACTTACATCAACTTACAACTTACATCAACCTAATAGGACATCAGGTCCTATTAGGTTGATGTAAGTTGATGGGTCAAAGGTTGTGCCATAGGCCTTCATAATAAATGTATTGTTATTTAGGCTTCATAAAATTATGCCAGATTAGATGTTAAAAAGAACCTACACCTTTATTTATTTATTAATTACTAAAATTTTATTTTACTCAGTATCCGTCAGCATCGTCTTTTTTCTCTCTTTTTTTTTTAACCTGTGCCCGTGAATTAATATAAACTAAGGCTGTCGAAGTTAACAAATTCCTTTAAATGCCACAAATTTTTTTGACATGTAATTAACGCATGCACATTCTGCAATTACTATATTTTGTCCTCCCCAGCTACATACATGAGAGGGTGAGAATATTAGGAACACCTCTGAATAAAATGATAGTTCATCAGTTAACCTCCACAGTTTAACTGCTGCCCAAATGTGACCATCCTCTTAGCTCACCTTTTGTCTTGCAACACATTTTGGGTGACACATCATCATAATCAAAAAGGGGATTACATATACCCTACTATCCACTTCATACCAACACCAGTCTAGGTGTTTGAAACACCCCAAGGCAGAGGTACTGTGCATGAGGAGACTAACCTGTGTCATTAGGAGATACAGTTTCCCATGTAGCTTTGTTAGCTTGTGGAACATCTTCACTCTGCTCTCAATCATGTTATAAAGCACTCCCAGCTGCGTAACCAGGTCTGGCAGCTGTTGGGACACAGATGGAACAGATGAAGGAAGAAACATTTCAGCAAAAGAACACACCAACACCAAGGCCTCATTTCCACAGCTCCCATATAGTATATACACAGTATATGCAGCCACACAAGAAATGGCACAATGTCACCAAAAATGTTTCTCTTGCCAAGATCAATAAGAACAGCAAATGCTCTGTTTATACGGCCTCATGGGTCAGGGGAGAGACACATCATTTGGGAATCAAAATGTTGGCCAGCTGGCAGTGTTATGACAGAGGTCACAGATGGACAGATGCTTGGAGGGAGTTCAGTTCTGTTATGTGGTGGAGATGATAATAGTAGATCAAAATCAAACTGAATACGTCAGGGAAAGGAAAAGATATGCACAGAAAGATGCTGTATTTGTATGTATTTAAACCACCATGGGCAGCACTTAAGAGGTAACTACAACATTCACTGCTTGGACCATGGCGAGCCGCAAGTGCTTGGCTCTATAGAAGACAGTACGAGTCAAATAAGCACCACCAACTGGAGCTATATCAGCAGTACAGACAGAATGTGATGCTGGTAAAGTCAACTCACCGATGCCAGGTATGATGTGTGGTGCATAAGCACAGCCTTAAGCCACCGTACCATTAGAGCTGCCCTGTAGGAGGAAATGGATATATTTAGTGCCAAGTATGAACAAGCACTGCCTGATTGTATACATCCAGATGAGGTGCATTGTTTATACAACTGAAAGCAAAAAGCAGTGGCACAAACTTCAACATCTGCATAGTCAGTTTGTGATGTGTACACTCATCTAAAGCCAATTAAATGCTTTGAGTCAATGTCAAGCTTTCAACTTACATGAAAGGGTGCCCTTGGAGCCTCTTTGTGATCTACAAAGGAGATAAAGGGCTGATTAAAAACTGCAGAAAGATCATCTGGTAAAAACTGATCAGGGTCCAAAAAGGTGACATTTTCTTGCCCAAAAACAAAGACACAAGCCATGTGTAACACAGCGGCTCTGTAGAAATATTTGAAGAAGCTAGCATAGCCTAAGAGTCTGACAAGACAAGCCAAGCTATTGAGGAAACAAGCCATTAAAATTAAAGTAAAACTAGGGGTGCTCTGATTGATCGGTCGCCGATCATAATCGGCCGATAAATGCTTTGGGAAGTTTGTTCGACTGTCTCTATAATGGCTGATATAGAAAAGCCGATCAGATGACGCAAAACTCGCGAGACAAGTTTTTTGCGCTGGTAAAATGGCTTCTCCAGTTTGGCAATTCTACGTGGTGTGTGAAAAAGACCCAACATTAGCAATCTGCAACCTGTGTAACAAGCAAATTCCACGAGGCGGGAAGCACCTAAAGCATTTTAACACCACGAACCTCATCAGACATTTAAAGGTTAGTCACGTAAAGGAACATGAGCAGTTTTCAAAGTTTAGAGCTAAGAGAGAGCGGGAGAGTTCAGCAACTTGCGCAACAGTCACTCAGCTGTCAGTAACAGACATTTCAAAGACAGCAACCCTACTTCAAGGACAGTAAGAAGCAAAGAAATATCAAACAAAATAATGGAATTCATATGCCTAGATCATCAGCCGCTGTCTATTGTGGAAGACGAAGGGTTCCAGCGACTCATGTCCTACTTGGATTCACGTTGCAGGAAGAAAATATTTCACAGATTTGTGCCAGCCACAGTTATACCAAACAGTGTTTACACATGTCGACAGCCTTATGAAGGACAACATATCAATTAGTTTCACGAGTGACATTTGGAGTGCGATTGTATGTCCCATGTACATGTTGAGCCTCACTGCGCAGTTTATTAATCAAAACTTCGAATTACAAAAAGGGGTTCTTCATTCAAAAGTTTTCAGGGTTGCACACCGGAGAGGCTCTTGCTGCTGCATTTAGCGACATGTTTCGTGCATGGGGAATCCCGAAGGAAAAAGTGCACGTTATTCTAAGGGATAATGCAAAGAACATGGAAAAGGCTATGAGGGACGCCAATCTACCCAGCCTGCCATGTATGGCACATTCACTCCAGCTTGCTGTGGCTGAGGGAGTTATGTCACAACGCAGCGTTGCTGATATAATTGCCTCAGGAAGACGCATCGTGGGTCATTTCAAACACTCCCCGCTTGCTTACTCTCGACTGCAAAGTATTCAGAAAGAGCTGGGCCAGCCTATCAAGAGACTACAGCAAGACATACCTACCAGGTGGAACAGTACTCTATACGTGTTGCAGAGTCTGCTAGAACAGAAACAGGCCCTATGTGCTTATGGAGCCGACTATGATTTACCAACAATGTTCAACGGCGCCCAGTGGAAACTGGTGGAAAACATGATTTCGCTACTCGCCCCCTTTGAAGAGCTCACACAGCAGATAAGTTCATCAACTGCATCGGCTGCAGATGTCATTCCATCGATCAGAGTTTTAACTCATCTCCTAGAGAAGACTGCAGACACTGACCATGGAGTAAAAACTTCAAAAGCCACGTTGTTGGAAGCGGTCCAGAAAAGATTCCATGACATTGAATCTGAGCGCCTGTATAGCATCGCTACAATCCTTGATCCGAGGTGAGAACACGTAACTTATACATTCTTACATTCATGTGTGTTGCTGTCAGACGGAATTAAAGGGCAGGCAAATTGAGTACTGAAAATGTTTCAATTCAGAATCTGTATAAAATTGAAGATATGTAATTTTATTATTCCATTAGGCTCCTTAATTCATATTACAATAATCTTGCAAGAATTCTTATATTTCTCTGTGCTGTTGCATATTTCTTTTCTAAAAAGGATCAGTTGTAAGTATTTGATTATGATTTTTGATAAATTCATATTCAATTCAAATAAATTGCTTTGTTTTCTTGTTAACAAAAAGGTACAAGGACAGATTTTTCCCTGACACACTCAAGCCCCAGATACGTGGGCTGCTTTCTGATGTCCTGTCCAGTGGACTGGAGCAGCAGGATGTGCTCTCGCACAAGCAGCACAAACCTACCTCTCTGCCCCATGCACAAGTGTTGATAGTGAGCGACTTTTTAGCACAGCAGGAAATATCGTGGATGAGAAGCGCAACAAGCTGTCAGCCAAAAATGCGGAGATGCTTATATTTATAAAGAAAAATCTGCCCTTGATGCAAGAAGTAAGCTACTAATCTACATTCTCTACATCACTGTTGCTCTCTCTACCTCTCTACATGCCCACAAAATCTGACTTGAGCTTCTGAGGAAAAAAAGTAACTACTTCAGAATTTATTATTGATTCATGAGGCAGTAGCCATCATGACAGTGCAGTTGTGGTTCTGTTAGTTAACTGCCTTTCTTCTTGACATCCCAAGAGATGTGAACTTGCAATGGCTTGTTAGTCCTGCAGAGAATTGAGTTAAAGTTGTAGTTGATAGAAACAGATACAGATATGGAGATGCAAGTTTGTTATTTGTATTTTTCCTTTTTTGTTGCAGTTTTTAGTCTAAAGCTAGTCAAAGACTCTTTGTTCTGTTATTTTATTTATTTTTATATAATCAACAGGAAAGTTGTATTTGTCAAGCTCCAAGCTGTTCCCAGTTACTAACCAAGGCAAGCACAGGCTGCTATGTTTTAAGTTGAAGTGTTGCACATGTTTCTTGCCAATAAATGCAGTTGTCAATTCATGATATTCCTCTTCTTGTAATTTCAATACTTAATTTACATTGTTGTTAAATATAGTTTAATAAATAATGATACATGATAAGGCTTCAAGTAAAACCTGTAATCGGTGATCGGTATCGGACAATACAGCTTCTAGTGATCGGTGATCGGCCCCAAAAATCCTGATCGGAGCACCCCTAATTAAAACAAGTCAGGGCTGTGCCCTGAAAATTGGCACTCACCTCTTCTACCAATGGTAAAACAGCAGGGAGGGGTAACCGAGCAACTGTCTTCTTTATCGCCATCTCTTTGCGAGTCTGAAAAACTTTCTGTGGGACAGAAAGGAAAGAAAACTGTTAAGATATGACAAATTTTAAGTTAGAGGTTCATGCTTACACCCAACATGAACTTATGAAAGTCAGACATTTAAAGCTTGGTATTCACGATTGAGCTTAAATTTTTACACCAAAATCAATTCAAATTTTGGGTGGTATTATATTTTCCCTTTAACATTTGGAACAAAAATCGAGCCACATCTTTTTTTCATCTAACTGAGAAGAGAACTCACATTTAGGATACTGGCATCATTGCTCTCCAAGCCCTGCAAAAGCAGCACTGCAAAATTATCGGTCTGTAAAGAGGCCATCCCTTTAGGAGCTCCCTTCACAGTGGGGACTGCAGACAGATCGACTTCACCTAGTCGCTCCGCTATTGACATCTAGAGGAGAAGAGTTGTTTTAGGTTAACAGGAAGAAACAAATCAAATGTCTGTTTACAGTGTTCTCATATTTGAATTTGATTGTTTCTATGCAGTGTAATGTGTAAAGGTTTTCTGAGAATAAATTTTCTCCAGTATATAAAAATTTCTAATCAACAAAAATGGTAAACTGCAAATATAAACTATCAAGTAAATGAATGAGGCGGTCTTCAATGACTGCAAAATCTAATAAGTGAATGGATGCAGAGATACATCAGGCACAACACTCTTACAGTTCAGTATTTTTTTTTATAACTCCCTATCTACCAAGAACATCAACGGGCTGATGAGGACTGGTGCATGTCTAACCCCTGCACCAGCACTGTGGTGCAAACAGTTTTTGCTCATTAGGTTGTACAGAGTCTGAGCCAAGAAGCTATCAAAATTAGAAAGAGGGAGATGCAATGAGCCACTGTGTGATGCATCATCATCATCATCATCATCACAAAGCTTACCTCTTTGGTGTCTGTGTCTTTTTTCCTCTTGTCTGGTGCCTGTGAGGCTCCTTTAAGTGGGGCTTGGTGCCCAGGAAGCCCTGGGACCAGCACTCTGCTCTTAGCGCTGACAACTGGGACTTTCACCTGGACCAGATGTACAGTGTGCATGAACTGGCAAACAATACCCCGAAAAACATGCCCAGACTATATCAGTCTACTTGATTTATATTAAAGAAAGTGAAGACATATTACCTTGGAAATGGTGGTTTCAATGGAAAGGCACAAGCTGGTCTGAACATCTCGGATAAGACAGACATGTCTCTCTGCTGTGTTGATATCCTGCACAGACAAGAGCAAGGAAATCACAACTGTGACCAACACTGATTTCTCAAGGCTTAAAACAGTATTTCTTTAAGGTTATCAACACTGGTGAATATACACAACTGGACAACTCAGTGATGGACAATTTCTGAATTTAATTCCATTCGGGGCAACTACTATACAAAGTCACACAGAACTCTAACAGCTATGACTTAACTGTACACTGCCATGTATTAAAGACCAGTATTTCATCATAATGACATTTCCCTAGATACCAATTTAAAAGCTGCACATTCAGTTGTCACTCAGATATTTGTCACAATGAAACATACTCAGCGAAGGCTTACTGTTGCCTTGCAGCAGAAGTAGTAAACTCAGCCTTAACCATTCTAACAAACGTTTATTATTTCTGTCCTGTTGCTTATAAAGTATAATGAACACACTAGGGCAATTAACTGTTTTATATAAATTACTTTTTGAACATTCATTAACACAATTCTATATATTAGCAGTCTTATAATGTTTTATATGTACATAAACCTCTTGTCAATCAGCTGTCCCAGCCAATCAACTAGGGGTCTAACCTATGTACATCTGTTTCCACAGCTTCTGTGTACTCACTACTTTCTCCATCACAGGCTGCAGGTGGTTGCCGTAGGCCAGCAGCACATTCTGAGGGTCAGGCGTGAGGGCGGCTGCCAGCAGGGGGATCGGCGCAGGAGAATCCTGTGTATCTGACATCTGCACTGTACACGAAGGTGACAAGGGCTTCTTACAAGGCCTGTGAGGACACATTTTTAAACAAGCTGTGATGACAGGAAGTGTACAACCATGACTAAGATTTACTATGTAATGAGAACAACAGGATTCCACATTATAAAATACAGAATTTTAACAGCAGGGAGACAGGAAGACTTCTTATTCCTCTGTTGGAAATCCAGTGTGCCGTGACAGCCATTAGGGGGCCAAGACAGACAGACTGAACAAATATAAAAATTACTAGTGCTGTCCCAAATGGCAACTTTTGGGCTTCGACAGACTGCATTAACATTTTCTGCTGCCTTGAATATTCAAAAATTTAAATTGAAAACTGATTACCTACCCAACAAATGAATATCCAAATATTTGGGTGCAGCCCTAAAAATTGCTTTGATATACTGTACATACACCACATTGAAATGTGCAAACCAAAGTTGAACTGCAATATAAGAACCTTTTCAGCTGTGATACTGTGGCTTCATCTGAATCAAATTTTACTTTTGGAAATCTTTCTATCTTACAGGTATAAGTCAAATGGTATTTTAAAAGAGTTAATTACTTTTTCCCAAGTGCTTAGATGTGTGATACGTTTCCTTTTAGAGTAGCTAGTGTTCTAACAGCTTACCCATTTAAAAAGTGCTCAAAGAGATGCAGCTGCCCATCTTTACACACCACTGCTAGCCTCACCGCCTAAAACAAAAACAGCACACACATTCACACATGGTAAAGCAAGGCTTCTCACAAATGCTTAAATACAATGTCCTGTCCACATATGTAGTTATGAACAGTTTAGTCATTTCCATGTAAATAAAAATAAAAAAAATCCAAATTGAGTTCAACATTGACACAGATTTTCTAACCTGAACCTTTTGTTCAAAGTTGCTTATTACTATGCAGTTCTGCATGTGTCAGGACAGCCTGCAGTTAATCAATTCATGGAGCGTACAGTGTTTCCCACAGAATGGGATTCTACTTTTCTTTTATTTTTTTAATATAGTAATACTATAGTAGGCCAACTCTGTACTGGTCATATGACCTGTCCCTCCTGCACTAGCTAGCTCTCCCACAGCAGCAGCATGTTGCTCTCATACAGCTCCTTCTTCCCAAACCTGTCTTGCTGCTTCAGCAGCACTGGTTGAGTAACTGAAACTAATCAGGTGGATCACTAACCATACTGATCAGCTTTCCCACGTGTTTATTTGATATTCCCCTGGACTGAGGGTGCAAACATTCAGCATCAGACTTAATGAATTAGCATTAACTTTATCCATTTACAGAGCAGTCCATATACATCCATGCTATATACAGCATTCTGACAGGGTCTGTTATTACGTGTGTGTGTGTGTGTGTGTGTGTGTGTGTGTGAGAGAGAGAGAGAAATAGGGTGTCACACAGAGGGACTGAGCAAATGCATTTGCTACACATGGCACTACACTGAAATAACATTTAACCTACGCATTTTAAATCAATATATAGCAGTTAATGTTGATATTGTGGCGGCCCGTCACAAATAAGACAATGTATGGGACACTGGAGTACAAATCAAGCCTTTTTTTTCCCCACTCTGACCTCTTCCTTGCTGTTGGATGTGACAAGGTCGATGTGTTGTGGTTCATCTGTCAGTGTGAAGGAAACCACCGAATTCTTGTCCTTTCCATCTACTCGCACTTGCCTACGGTAAGACAACTTCATATCAGTACAATAAGACAAGCATGGCCAAAACCAGCCAGACTTCAGAAATTCATTTGACACAACATGCAAAATTTCAGCATCTCCAACAACTCAAGATGAGCACTCACCATACGCTGAGCAGTCGATCATGCGTGGCACCAGACAGGAAATAGAGACCGTTGCTATCAGGAGGACGTGTGGTGGCAAAGTGCAGGCTTGTCACAGCTGTGGAGTGGCCTGTGAATTTCTGCACCATGAGGGAGACAACGAAGAGCAGGGCAGCTGAGTCGGTTCTGCTCTAAAGGTCTGGGCTATGTTTGATTGTTATAACCTCCACTGTTTGTTTATATAACACTTTAGAAGTGGTCTGGTCGACCAAAGTACTGTACAAAGGCAATGTAAAAACCAGAAATAAATAATATCAATAGAGAAATAAAAACATAAGAACTAAAAACACGAACTACACAAAAACAGTTATAAGAAGCATCAGACAATACTATGTATTAAAAGCCAAAGTGAATAAATATGTTTTAACCAATGATTTAAAAAGGTGTCAAGTCTGTAGATGATCTAACATTAAGAGGTAAACCATTCCACAATTTAGGAGCTGCAATAGTAAAAGCACGGTCACCCCAGCGTTTGTATCTGGCCCTGGGAACCTCTAAAAGAAACTGGCTCGAGGATCTGAGTAATCTAGCCGGTTTGCGCCACCTCACCAACTCGGTCAGGTAGGGTGGTGCCAAATCATTAAGAGCCTTAAAAACAAAAAATCAATAGCTTAAAATGAATTCTAAAACAGACTGGAAACCAGTGAAGAGAGCCCAGTACCGGGGTTATATGGTCAAATTTTCTAGTATGTGTTAAGACTAGCAGCAACATTTTGGACCATTTGAAGATGAGCAAGAGATGACTGATTAACACCATGGTACAATGCATTACAATAGTCAAGTCTAGAGGTTATGAAAGCATGGATTGCGATCTCAAAATTATTAAAAGAAAGAAATGACTTGACTTTACTTAGCAACCTCAGGTGAAAGAAACTAGACTGTAGTTAGACCGAGTTGATCTGCTTGTCGAATCTCGTGTCTGTCAAAACATTACCCCTAGGTTTTTTTACAGTCACCTTCAGATGCTGAGCCAGGGGGCCTAAGTCGTGGTTAAAAGCAGCAAATTTCACCAGATCGCCAAATAAAACACACAGTTTTATCATTTAATTTTAAAAAGTTCCACGCCAGCCATGCTTTCAGGTTTGTCAGACAGTCAAACAGTGGCAGTGGAGACATCCCTCTGGTTGCTTTTAATGGTAAAGATATCTGGATGTCATCCGCATAGCAATGGAAAGAGAACTGATCCTAGCGGAAGTATATACAGGGAAAAGAGAAAGCAATGGAAAGAGAAGCCATATTTCCTTCGAACTGATCCTAGCTGAAGCATGTACAGGGAAAAGAGAGTTGGGCCAAGTACAGAGCCTTGGGGGATGCCACAAGAGGATGATTGAAGAGGAGGAACAGTTACCAATATTAACACAGAAACGTCTATTCGTGAGGTAAGATCTAAACCAATTAAGAACAGTACCACGAATTCCCACACAGTGCTCCAAGCGAGATATGAGGATTTCATGATCCACTGTATCGAAGGCAGCAGAGAGGTCTAAAAGCACCAGCAGAACTAGATCCTTGGCCAACAAAATGTCATTATTAATTTTTAATAATGCTGACTCAGTACTGTGTTTTGGTTTAAAGCCAGACTGAAATTGCTCCTCGATGCAGTTATCTGCCAGAAAAGACTGGAGTTGAATAAGAACAACTTTTTCTAAAACTTTCAACATAAAAAATAATTTAGACACTGGTCTAAAATTAGAAACCACTAAAGGATCTAGATTCAGCTTTTTAAGAAGTGGCTGGACAATTGCTTTTTTAAAAGCATCTGGAACTGAGCCTGTAGTCAAACATAAATTAATTAGGGCCAGAAAGCTAGGACCTATAGACTCAAAAACATCCCTGAACAGTCTTGTTGGCAGGAAATCCAGAGAACAGTGCGATGTTTTCATGTGCAAAACCACTTCTGATAACACAGGCATAGAAACAGTCTCAAATTGATCAAAAATAGCAGAAGACAGGGGAAGGTCAGCTGGGTCAAAAGAAGTTGTAGTGGAAAATTGCCTAATGCTAGCAATTTTGTCAGTAAAATAATGAAGAAAACCCTCACATATCTCAACAGCTGCCTCAGGATGAGAGGTAAATTTATCAGGGCTAATGACTGAATTAATTGTATTGAACAAAACCAGAAGTTTGTGGCGATTACTGAGCATAGTGTTTGAGAGATAGTTCGATTTTGCAGATTTCACCACCTTTTGATAGTCTGACAAGCAGTCCCTGAAATGGCGAAGAGAAACATAGAGTTTATCCTTCCATTTGCATTCAGCTTTACGACATCTTCGTCTATGTTTCCAAGTTAAGTCATTTAGCCAAGGATCCATCTTAGCCGGTCTACATCAGAGGGGAGCAATGGAATCTAGTATATCCTGACATGTGGAGGTTAATAGACTTAATACTTCCTCAGGATCCATGTAGGAGGACACATCCCCCATCAGATACAGACCAGAATTTTTAAAGCCAGTAGAAAACTCTCCTGCAGTTGAAGAGGTGATTGTACATCTTATACCAGCTGTAATAGAAGGTTTGTCTAACAGTGGCGGCACATTAACATTAAATAGCACAGTGAAATGATCAGAGAATCGAGAGTCACATACTTCAGTAATAAGAACAGGCAGCCCATGGGAAATCACAAGGTCCAGTGTATGTCCGAGCTCATGTGTAGGGCTGTGCACCAACTGGGTGAGGTTAAAAGAGTCATTAACACTTAAAAAGTCTTTAGACAAAGGGTCAGCTGGGCAACATACTTGAATGTTAAAATCACCAAAGATTAAAAGCCTATCAAACTTTGGCAAGATAAAACCCAGGAAATCAGAGAACTCCTGAATAAAGTCTTTATTAAATTTAGGAGGATGATAAACCACTGCACACAGCAGTGTTTGAGAAAGTTAATCACAAACAGCTGTACTTCAAAACTTGAATAAGTGTCCACTTTCAGCTGCTGACATTGAAAACTATTTTTAAAAACACATGCCAGCCCACTGCCCCGACCTGTCATACGGGGGCAGCTGAGGAAGGAACAACTAGGTGGAAGAAGCTCAGAGAATGCACAATGCTCACCTTCCTTTAACCAAGTCTCAGTCAGCAACATGAAATCCAATTTCCGTGATATAAAAAAGTCATTCAACATTAATCAAACCCATCTGAAATCGATAAAACAGGGTTTGGTGGCTGAGACACACATCTCAGCGGTTGGAGATTAGACCAATTTACACCTCTTCTCGGATGACATGAAAGTCGGCGATATGGATGAGAGACCGGGAAATCCAGGCCTATGGGCCGAGGCCAGCCACAAACGAAGCCAGGCTAGCGAGTCATAGTAGGACGACAACAAAACCCAAGCAGAGCGCCAGAGGGCCTTTAGGTGGACAGCCACCCCGCTCCTCCTTCCTCGTCTTCTGGTACGCTTCCTTCACGAGCAGATGAAGCAAGAATGCTGAAGATATGCTGGTATCTTCGCCAGTAATCATGGGACAGTCTTTGAGTTATCCCAGCGTGTTACACTGGGAAACTTTTCCATAGACAAATGAATATTAAGAAAGGCGGCATGATCGTACATTAGTAGAGCTGATGCATTCCAAGTGACAGTGGAGAGAAGCAGCATAAACAGCAAAAACAGTAACATACACCGGAGAGGCCAACGGCAAGCCATGAACAGCGGCGCCATCTTGCTTCCGGAAGTATTTGTATTTAATAATGTAAAGTAGTCTGTGTTCTCTACAGTACAGCTAACACTGCAAGAAACACCTGCTATCACAAATAGAGACAGACAAGGTACAACATGAATGCTACAGCAAAGGGAAGCCAGGACAACAGGTCAAGTGGGGGATATCATCATCACCCCCACAATTGAAGATTGGGTACCAAGCCCCAATAACAAGCCCAGATGAGCTTAATGCAAGAGCAGCTGACCTGAGATTGAAGATCATGACCAAGATAGACACCTGGAACCTCCATGGCTGGTTACCAAGACTAAGTGAAGTGCCTTCTGAAAGTCTACTAGAGGATGTGAATGCAGCACTATGAATAATCCATACTATGACCACCACTAACAAGCTGATATACACCACAGCAATCGTGATCCTTGAGATGCTTGGCTATAAGTTCAACAAAGGCCATAAGGAGCAATATCATTTATGGAGAAGGAGGTTGGAGGTCAAGATCAAGGCGAAACACGAAGAGAAGCTATTGGATTTGCAGAAACGTGTGATGTAGAAAGGGGTACCTAAGAAGTACAATAAACTGTCCATACCTGAGGCCATAGAAAATGCCAAGCAAAGGCTCATGGCCCTTGCCACCTGGCTGAAGAGGTACACCAGAGAAGCTGAAACCAGGAGAATAAATCAAATGTTCTCCACTGAGCCATCTAAAGTGTACTCTCAGAGCCAGGGTAATAACATGAGAGCAGACCCACCAAGGCTGGTGATGGAATAATTTTGGAAGAGCATATGAGAAAAGGAGGCATCACATAACAACGATGCCCAGTGGCTAGCAAACCTGAGAGCAGACCACAGCAATCCCCCTGAACAAGATCCAGTAATCATCACAATGGCAGAAATCCAAGAGAGGGTCTCAAGTATGAAGAGCTGGACAGCACCAGGCCCAACCTGTACTCGGCACAGATGTTTCTGCAAACTATGCCAGCCATTTGGTTATGGTGGTCCATGTATGCCCTACCTGCTAGCATCTCCACCTACGGCGGAGGAACAGCCGCCTTCGTCAAATAGTCCTGGTGCACAGATTCTCCCTAAATTCTGTTCTGAAGATATGGAATATTTAATACTAAAGCTAAGGCCATTTTATTTACCTCGAGAGCTGCAATGTATCATTGTGAGTGTAGTGTATGTAAAAACTATGGTTTAATAGGGATATAAAACAGAAAATCAGAAAGAGACAAGAGGCTTTTAAGTCAGGGGACCAAGTGGAGTACAGGAAAGCCCAGTATGAGCTACAAAAGTCCATCAGATCTGCAAAGAGAGCATAGTTCCAAAAACTGGAGAACTACTATATGAATAACAACACACGCAGTATGTGGCAGGGAATCAAGGCAGTCACAAACTACAGGAACAAATCAACAAACACAGCCCCCCAGGGCTGTGTCTTAGTATGTTATAAACTCTCACTACCTCACCAAGCGTAATGACATATCCAACTCCATCATGTGAATTACTAAGTGCAATGTTTGAAGTTCACTGGGGAAAATACTATTACCCTATTTTTGTGTATTGTGGTTTTAATGCTTTGTTGCCTTTATGTAACTTTTTTTATTTTAAGACTAAGTGTTCTTTCTGGCATTTGACTCCTTACCTGACTCCAAAGGAGAGCTGCACAAAAATTTCTATATGCCTAGACTGTCTGTTTATGCATAAATGGCAAATAAAAATCTTGAATTGACTCCATGTTCCCCTAGGGGGCCCATACACTTCTCAATGTACTCCTTGGCCCTGTGATGCCATACATGTTGGAGGCCATAAGATCCAAGACGACTGATTG
Organism: Monopterus albus; assembly: GCF_001952655.1. Taxonomy (NCBI): domain Eukaryota; kingdom Metazoa; phylum Chordata; class Actinopteri; order Synbranchiformes; family Synbranchidae; genus Monopterus; species Monopterus albus. The sequence continues at coordinate 256,289 of NW_018128261.1, read as the reverse complement.
TCTCATCGGACCACATTATAGATTCCCAAAACTCTAGATTCTTCAACATGGGCCTTGGCAATGTCTAAACAGGCTTTCTTTTGCTTTGGCTTGAGCAGTGGCTTCCTTATGACAATTATGCACCCAACCTCTAAGCAGGGCATGTCTTATAGTGTGAGATGAAGCAGTAACTCCAGTTTGGCATTCTACAGCTTTAGCCAGCTTTGAAGCACTTGCTTTGTGATTCTACTGCTCTTTTCTCAGCAAAAATTGTGGATCATGAATTGAAAGCTCACACGGATGGCCTGGATGGTTTAGGGAGCTTGTCTCAAGTCCATGCTATTTGAGTTTCTGTACCACTTTTGCTACTGCATTTTGACTTCTTATTCACATTTGTTCATCCTCTTGTACCCAGTTTACCTCTCTTATGCAGTGAAATTGCCAATTACTTGCACCCATTTGAGTGCGGTTGTTCAGCAGACTCATCTACAGATCAGTTACCCTTAAAGGTATGGTTGGCAATTCCTTCCAGAAGCATTTTTTGTTACATTTCTTAAAATTCTTTTTTAGAATAGAATAGAATGCCCTTAACTCTCATTGTACCACTACAATGAAATTATAAAAGCTACAACTGTACACAGTGCAAGCTGAAGTGTAAGCAAAGCACCAAATTTTATCCCAATGGCAATGAATACATTAAATCCACTGACACATCCACTGTGACTACAGCAGGGCTGAAAAACACCTGACCAATAAATTTTCTCCCCCCAAGCAAAGCCATTGGATGGCCAACCTACCTGTTAACCTACGTCCTACTTGTGCGCACTCTGCCCATGCACTCAATGTATGAGACTAGAGTCTCCCACAAGGCATTGCAGTAGCAGGCAGATGTGTTACTGCTCTGCTTTGATAGATAAAGCTAGTGAGCTATGGCAGAGAAGGTACCACAGCAGGTTTCATTCACAAACAGAGACTGTCGTAACAGGCCAGGGCTTCCCCTTTAAGACAAATAGACTTATAAGTAATGTTGTTGTGGCCAGAAGTAGTGACCTGCATGATGTGTGAGCAGTATGAGAGCGAGAAGACCAACACATGCAGCCACAGGTGGGCAAAATATCAACAGCAGTCAGCTCTAAGTGTAAAGGTAGGATTGTAATGCAGTTAACTGGGCACCAAAGGCCACATGCAGTGTTCATGTTGCCAAGATGGAATAAAGCCTGTGTTTTGGAGTTAGTCGGCCTCCCTCCACTTCTCCCCACCGGAAAAACCCAGACTTCTAAGGCTAGTTAGTGGCTAGGAGATGGGGCTAAAACAGTTTAGCCATGAACCAGAGGCTCCTAATTATTGTTCAGGACCACAGATCTGGGTGGGTAACACCGTATTCAAGAAAATTATAACTTAAAAGAAATTGGATGTTGCAAGAAGTAAAACCCAAATCAACACTGTCATGGCTTTTGAGTGATGGCAACAACTGAGAGAACAAAAAGGTCTGAAATGTGACACCATGGTGACCGTATTTCTGCTGGGGGGGGCATTTGTTATTTTCCTGAAATCAGTAGTAGTCAGGCAGTGCATGTGGTGTTTTTGGAGAGATGTCAGAATGAAAGGGTGGGATTTTTTCAGTTGTCTACTTTCAAAATTGAGCTTCCTCTTGGTGCTTTTTCCAGGATCTCCAACCCCACCTTTAACTTGCACCAATATTTTATTTTGAAACTTTCAACAGGGTGTACTCATTTTTGAACAGTGCCTTTTTATCATTCTGATAAGTAAAGGCTGAAAACCATTATAAAGCCTCATCCGGTTCTTTCAAACCAGGAACTCAGAGGGACGACTCAGACCACTTGAGTATATAAAAAATATATCCGTGCTGGTTTATTCAAAAAGTCACAGGCAAGAATTCACACTTCCAGTCCAGAGATCTTCCAAACCCCCAGCCTGCCAAAGCAGCCCGGAAGCAGGAAGACCCCGAACCACGCATTGCTATACAATATTAATCCTTTCTGGGCTGTGAACCGTGACGTCACCTGATATGCCAGCTTGGCAGCTGAGCAGAGCAGTAGACAAAACATGAAGAAAATAATGTGTGTGGCTGTTGTTTTCGTGGTGTGTATCTAAAACAATTTGACATAACATTACACATTAAGACAAATATTATGGTTACTTTTACCGTCATAATAACATTCGTCCCTGACTTGAGCTGCCTTAACCAACCTTGCATTTAACAGCCTGAGGAGACATCCTGGCTGCACTAACATTCAGACAACAAATCTCTGCACATCTATCTAACTAAGAAATAACCTAACATAAGAAAAACTTGTTTAATATTGACATTGTTATGACCCTGCTCAAAGGTCAGAACAAAAATGGACACACCTTTGAAGTTAACACAAATAATATTTATTCAATCAAATAATGAAAGGCAAGAACGAGGCTTGGAAGTCAGTATCAGCAATGCAAGAGATGAACAAAAGGATAACTCAAACCAAACAGAACATGGTGCAGAGACAGGCGCACTGAACCATGGGTAGGGCAAGGATTTACAGGTGTAAGAGCACTGGTCACATGCTCCCAAACATCACTGGGCCACCTTCTGACAAGACTGCAACCTGCAAACAAGAGCACATGAACACACACACCAGAGCAGGCACCAGGGCCATCACAACATGTTTTATTAGTCAGTGTTACAAACAGCAGGGGCAGCATGGTGGCGCAGTGGTTAGCATCGTTGCCTCACAGCAAGAAGGGTTCGGGCCCCACCCAGGACCCTTCTGTGTGGAGTTTGCATGTTCTCCCCGTGCTTGCGTGGGTTCTCTCTGGGTACTCCGACTTCGTTTATGTGTTAGCCCTGCGATGGATTGGCAACCTGTCCAGGGTGTACCCTGCCTCCGCCTGATTGCCAGCCTTATTATATCTAAATTTGTTAAGTTTTAGTGACGGTGTGTTCTTTGGGCTGTATACTTTAATAAATAGCAATTTGATCCATTGCTAATGTAAATTGTTGATTTTTGCATAATTAACCTAAATACAACCATATTCACTTGGCACAAATGGTGAGGATGCTCTAATAATTAGGATATAGAATTCAATCTAGTGATAGTACCAGTGAACTCTCCACTGTGTTTGAGCTGAATCTTGGATATACATGAATGCATTTGCAATGCAGTTGTTAGGTATTTTTAGTCAGATAGATATTGGATAGATACTTTATGTATTAGAAATGTTAGTGGCGAGAGGATGTCTAGTTAGACTGTTAAATGCTTAGGCCTGCATATAAATTGCTGCAGAGTACATCTGGTCAAGGACAACTAGAGAGAAGAGTTGATGACTGTCAGCAGACAGGGTGTTTAATATTATTATTATGATGTGTAAAACTGTAGACTTAGCCATAATGTTCCTATGTTAAGTCACGACATGTATTAGAGGTCGTGAGAATGTTTTTAGCTACACACCACTTAACCAACA
>NW_018128261.1:248491-252499 GCF_001952655.1 Monopterus albus | reverse complement strand
CTGGTCCTGGAAGGAGGCGCGTCCGGGGTGAGGAGAGAAGGCTTCCGACGGCCGGAACTGCTGCCCCCACACGCGCACGGCCTAGACTCGTCGGTTATTGGTGATAACATGGGGATGCACGACATGGGGCACGGACTGGAAGATGTTCAAGTGAGTGGATTTGATTGAGATGATCATCTGACATTTCAATACAGAGGCAAAAGTGTGTGGGAGTCGCCACTGCCGAGGCTTACGTGCATGTGTGCATGTGAAGGCAATAAAACACAGCGAAGTCTCTGAAAGTTTCCCCTCTGACAAGGCAGTACACACACACACGGCCCCTCCTCCTCGCACACAAGCTGCAGAGGAAGACAGAGAGCAGCCAGACTTTCAAAATAAAGCTCACCACCAAATGCCATTACGTGCGTTTGCTGACGCTGAACACAGTGGTTCATCATTAGTTGTGATTAAAGGAGGTATTTTAAAAACAGCCAGTTTTCCCGGTAAGGAGGAAGACTGGACTAGTGCACAACAGTATTTAGATGCTGTGATTGCAGAATCTGGCGTATACATTGCTCCTACTGAGGCGCCAGGCACTTCTGGTCGAAGTAGTGCAGTTGGCCCGGCCAGTATAAGGAATTTGCTGCAAGAGTGTGATCCTATAGTTAAGACTCAGACTTCCAGTGTTTGTACTGCTTCTGCTGCAAGGAAGAAAAAACATGATAGTCACAGCTGAAATTGTTATGGCCTGGGTGTAAAGCACATAAACATTTATAAGACAAAATGTGTTAAAAGTGCAGGGGCCCGTTTCAAGAAGGAGGTTTAACAAACTCAGAGTTCAAACCTGAACTCTGAATTGACTTACACAGAGTTAGAAAACTTGGAGTTTTCGGTTTCAGAACAGCTGAAAAGAGTTGGTTTAATCAACTCTGAGTAGGTTGACTCCGAGTTAGGTGCGTGCAGCGCGACTATAAAAAGCCCTGAACAATGGAGTGAAGACATTACGAGTCACCATGGCAACAGGACCAAGCAAAAATAGGTCTGCGTTTTTTTCCCCGACAGAAATGGATGTGCTACTACAAGCATATAGTGACTACGAGCCCATATTTCGTAAAAAAAAAAACAACAACACGGCTGCAGCGGCGAAAGAGAAAGAGTTAGCTTGGGGGAAAATAGCTGCCCGAGTCAATGCGTACGTTTACATTTTAATCATACAGTGTTCGGTGTAAGTAATTACTAAATAATGTTAGTAATGTTATTATTTGTCACTTGTAAAGTAAGGAATGGTTCTTAATTCTTCAATAATTGAATGAGTAACTTCAGTAATTGCATAAAATACCGATTTTTGTACGAATTAAAAGTGCAGTTTTATGTCTACCCTTTCTTAAAATTCCTATTGTGGTTGATATGGGATTTGTAAAGTAATGATTAATAAATAATCCAGTACGTTTTATGGAGAGTAATTATTACATTAATCAAAATACTTTTTTAAAATTGACCCAACACTGATGTAATAATATAAGAATTGAATTTTAATTTTCATGTAGGTGCATTGATGGGAATATGTGTGCCATCAATGCATCCAACCGCATTAGGAAATCCTGAAGGGGATTCTAATTATTAGTTTATTTCCAGAGGTCACAGCAAGATGTTATTAACTGATCATCATTTTTCAGATTAGCCTTACTGAAACGAATTCAATACCACTAACCTGCAATCCTGTGAAACTCCTCTTTAATGGCTCTGAGGGGTTTGTGCCCAGGAAACACAACAAAAATTCACAGAAAGCGCTTGAGGGTGAGGCACACTTTCCGAACTATTCTACATACTGTGGCCTTACTAATGTGCTCTGCATCCCCGATGTTATAAAGAAAACTGCCGTTTGCAACAAATCGTAACGCAACACAAAGCATCTGCTCGGATGTAAGAGCACGGCCACGATGGGTGATGTGTCTGATGTATGGGTGGATAAGATTATTGATATATGTTATGGACTCTCTAGAAAAACGGTACTGCTCAAATAAAAATACATGGGGATATGACAAAAAATCAACTCGTGGCCTCAATATCCTCTCCCGACGTAAATGCAATTCCCTGCGAATTAATACAGCGTCCTCATCTACAGGATCCTCTATGAATGGACACGCCATTTTGGTCTCTGCGTGACGGAAACGTGTGCAATCTATGAATGTACTGAAAGATTAAATGAGGTATTAAACACCTTTCACTTTAAAAAGGGGCGGAGACCCGGAGGAAACTCTGAGTTTCCCGAACAAAACCTGCTCCCCCGCAGGTTAGGTTCACAGAGTAAGTTGCCATAGTAACTGACTCTGAGTTTAGATTACCTCTCTTTTTGAAACGGGTTTAACTTACCCCGCTGTCACGGGTTTAAGTTACCTCCGTTTCTGAAACTGAAAACTCAGAGTTTTCCTCATTTCGGGGTTAACAAACTCAGAGTTTCAACAAAACCTCCTTCTTGAAACGGGCCCCAGATGTTGTTTCTTCTGTGTTTTTTTAAAAAGGCTAGATCTCTTGTGTTGATATTGGTAAGGTTGAAAGTATTGGACTAGAAATGCAAAAGTTTCTCCATCATCTCTTGTAACAGTAACATGTTTATCCTGGGGTAAATCCCAGATCCCTTATTTGATTGTTCTGTGATCCTCTGAAACACTTCCTATGTATGTTAGATTTAACCCAATTCTTTTGTTGGAAGCACAAGAAGTGAAGACAGGAGAGGACTGTTTAAAATCAACAGAAAGTTTACTCGAAGTCTGGGCACAGGTGAAGTTTTATAGCGCTGGGATCAGAGCGACAGAGCTCCCGCAGGAATTCCATTCTCTGAACCATGAGTTATGTTTTCACAATACTTTTATCTTCTTGGGCTGCTCCACCCTGGACAACATTTCCCACTTCGTAATCCTGTTGGCCATTTGGTGTGAGTAGGTCTACCTCTGCCTGTGCCTGCTTGCTGAAATGTGATTTAAACCAGGTGTGTGTGTGTGCATGTACGTGTGTTTCTTTGATCCATGGACACTGAACAATGGGTGGTCTGGGCTGCAGGCCCCCCTGTGTGTGTGATGCTAATAAGTATGCTGGCCAGGTGGTCATCTCAGGTTGTGGGCCCCCTGCCTCTGCAGGACACCCCATGACAAAGCAGAACTTGGAATATGCTAAGTGGGTCTAGGTGAAGGTGCAAAACAGGCCAACATTTCTTTGTTAAAATGTAAAATAGACCGCCTGGTTACTTGAAAGTACAGACATCCTGTCTCTGCAGAATTTGCAGCATGCAGTTCCAAAGTTTCACTCAGTACAATACAGCAGTCATCAATACAGTTTTAATATGTACAGGTGCAGCTCAATAAATTAGAATATTGTGGAAAAGTCCATTTATTTTGGTAATTCAACTCAAATAGTGAAACTTGTGTATTATATAAATTCAGAACACAGACTGAAGTAGTTTTAAGTCGTTGGGTCTTTTAATTGTGATGATTTTGCTCACATTTAACAAAAACCCACCAATTCACTATCTCAATAAATTAGAATATGGTGACATGTGTAAGGACCAGTTCTTGCTACCATGCTAACTCTGAGAGACGAGGCAGTCCAAGTAACTTCAAAACAGTGCTGATTTATTCAAAGGATCACAGCTAAAATTAACATTACACGCTCAGATATCTTGCACCTCCAACATGCTCGCAGGCAGTTGTAAGATGAAAGACCCTGAACCTCAATTGGCCTATACATTATAAAACCTTGGTTGGGCTAGCCCCATACTACACAGAAACGTCAACCAAGACGTCTCTGTCTCACCAGCTTTGCAGCTCGCTCTGGCAATAGTCACAACATGAAGCAAATCAACGTGTGAATGTGTATGTCTGTTGGTTAAGTGGTGTGTAGCTAAAAACATTCTCACGACCTCTAGTACATGTCGTGACTCAAACATAGGAACATTATGGCTAAGTCTACAGTTTTACACATCATAATAATAATATTAACCACCCTGTCTGCTGACAGTCATCAACTCTTCTT
>NW_018128261.1:236694-240126 GCF_001952655.1 Monopterus albus | reverse complement strand
AGGCTTGTCAAGCAAAATCGATTGAAGGTTTTGGGTGAACTTCACAAGAAATAGACTGAGGCTGGGGTCCTAGAGGAAAGGTGGAGAAGCTCATAGCCCAAGTTGTTTGAAGTCCAGTGTTAAGTTTCCACAGTCTGTGATGATTTGGGGTGCAATGTCGTCTGCTGGTGTTGGTCCACTGTGTTTTTTGCAAACCAAAGTCACTGCACCCGTTTACCAAAAAATTTTAGAGAACGTCATGCTTCCTTCTGATGACCAGCTTTTTAAAGATGCTGATTTCATTTTCCAGCAGGATATGGTGACTGCCCACACTGCCAAAAACACCAAAAGTTGGTTAAATGGCCATGGTGTTGGTATGAACATGTGCTTGACTGGCCAGAAAACTCACCAGACCTGAACCCCATAGAGAATCTATGGGGTATCATCAAGAGGAAAATGGGAAATGAGAAACAAAATAATGCAGATGAGCTGAAGGCCACTGTCAAAGAAACCTGGGCTTCTGTTAAGGTTCGCTCACACACGGAAGTGAGTGGTAAAGAGAGGCAGACCCAGGTAACCGACTTCAGTGCAAGCAGTGATTTATTTATATACAGTGCAGAATAGTGATAAACAACAAGGGAGTGAATGATAAATGACTGGAGTAACCGGGGTGTCGACCAGCAGCAGGAGTAGAGGGATGGTGAGTTGAATGAAGTGGGCCAAGCTGCGTCACGGGGTCACTCCTGAGCTGGTCGGTGGGTGTTGGTAGCTACTGGAAAAAAAGCAGAGAGGAGTTGGTATGGAAGACAACTGGTGACTGTGCATCGACCTATCTGGAAGGGTTTGAGTAGAGCCAAGGTCTGGAGGGAAACAGTCCGTGAAGGGGAAAATAGGAGCTAGCAGGAAGAGGTGAAGTACACAGTAGTTCTGGGCATACAAAAACGGGAAACTAAACACTCAAAATTACCAAAACAAAATAATAATCATGAAGGAGATGAAGAGATGGCCTGAGAACGTGAACAAACTGGCAAGCGCGTGAGAGGTGAGCTGGGTATAAGTAATGGTAGACTAATGAAGTGCAGCTGATGAGGTGAGGCGCAGGTGTACGTGATCAGTAATCAGAGGCTAAAAGAGAGAGACAGAGTGAGGAAGGTGAGAGAGGCCAGTGTGACCGGGCAAACCTGACAGCTTCCATACCACCTCAGCAGTGCCACAGACTGATCACCTCCATGCCACGCTGAATTGAGGCAGTAATTAAAGCAAAAGGAGCCCCTGCCAAGTATTGAGTACATATACAGTAAAAGAACATACTTTCCAGAAGGCCAACAACTCACTAAAAATGTTTTTTTTATAGGTCTTAGGAGGTGTTTATTGATAGTGAATTAGTGGGTTTTTGTTAAATGTGAGCAAAATCATCACAATTAAAAGACCCAACGACTTAAACTACTTCAGTCTGTGTACTGAATTTATATAATACACAAGTTTCACTATTTGAGTTGAATTACCAAAATAAATGGACTTTTCCACAATATTCTAATTTATTGAGCTGCACCTGTATAAGCAAGGAAAATAAAGGTATGAAAGGTAACTAAAAGAAAATGAAGAACTGAAAAGTAACTAAAGGAAACTAGAGATATGAAAAGTAATTAAAGCTTATAAAGTAACTAGAGCATATAAGAGTCAGATCTTAAATCTTAGAATCTGTATCACGAATTCGCTTTATTCTAGAGAGCAGGCTTCTTGGGCAAGTGTTTCATTGCATGTGAGTGATAACTGCTGGGTGCTTATATGCTATTTTTGTCAGTACATTTTCTTTACGAGAGCTATTTCTGTCTCCTCCTGGCCAGATCATCTATTATGCCACACAAGCCATCGAGTCCCAGCCTTTTTTGTGTGGATGCTATATAGTCACACGCTTGTTTTACAAATCTTATTTATTATATGGATGCTGATTCAGCATCCATACAATACCATACAATACATTCATGCTTCTATTCTGAACTTTTGTAAACTTCATACCTTTGAAATATTTAGCTTTATTTAGAAACTTTTGCACCATTAAAATTAATGGGGGAAATTCTACTTCAGCATAATTTCAGCTATTTCAGGTATCAAAATGTTCAGCCCCTCAAAGACATTCATGCTTCTATTCAAAATTTTTCTAAACTTCATACTTTTTAAACTATTCAGCTTTATTCTGAAAATTTTTCCCCATTCAAATGAATGGGGAAATTCAACTTCAGCATACTTTCAGCTATTTCAGCTATTAAAATGTTCAGCTCTTCAAGGACATTCATGCTTCTATTCAAAAGTTTTGTAAACTTCATACTTTTAAAATATTTTGCTTTATTTTGAAAATTTTGACCCATTCAAATGAATGGGGAAATTTTTACTTCTGCATGCTTTCAGCTATCAAAATGTTCAATCCCAGCTGGCAATCGGGCGAAGGTGGGGTACACCCTGGACAGGTCGCCAATCCATCGCAGGGCTAACACATAGACGAACAAATAACACACACGCACACGCATGGGCAATTTAGAGAGGCCAATGCTGACAGTCATCAACTCTTCTCTCTAGTATCCTTGACCAGATGTACCCTGTAGAAACTCATAAGCATGCCTAAGCATTTAACAGTCTAACTATACATCCTATCTCCACTAAACATTTCTAATACATAAAGTATCTATCCAATATCTATCTGACTAAAAATACCTAACACACTAAAAAATGACATGGAAGGAGTTCAGGTCAGTGCCTTTAGCTGCAGGATGACAGTTCTTAACAGTCTGAAAAAGCAAATCTCATTGTATCTTGCTAGTTAAATGATGCAGTGACACAGCTTTACTGGAGAAGAAGCAATTCTGTTGAATGAATTTTAATTCTGTAGCCCTCATTTAACAATTTTTTTTACATTTGTAAAACAGAAAGTAGCCTATAATAATGACTCAAGGATGGTCCTCTCTCTGAAGCACTCCTTTGCAGTTAGGATGTCAGGAATCTGCTCGATGCTCCTGGGAAGTCAATGATTCAGTTTAACTCCAATATAAAGAAAGCTCTACATGTACTCTGCACTGTGCAGCACATTCTTCAGGGTACACACTTTTAGAAGTAACAAAATTGAACTGAACTGAACTGTGAAAACAAAATGCAAATGCATTCATTTATATCCAAGATTCAGCTCAAACACAGTGGAGAGTTCACTGGTACTATCACTAGATTGAATTCAAATGGGTTCAATTCAATGGATCAAATTGCTATTTATTAAAGTATACAGCACAAATGAACACACCGTCACTAAAACTTAACAAATTTAGATATAACTATATATAACACTTGTTTTGGTTATTTAAAGATTAAACTTTCACAATGCTGTTTGTAACATACATTCATTTTTTACTGCTTAATCCCTGAACGGGGTCATGGGCGGGGGGCAATCCCAGCTGGCAATCGGGC
>NW_018128261.1:227674-233386 GCF_001952655.1 Monopterus albus | reverse complement strand
GTTGCTATGATTTCCTACCCTGTGTTCGGTATTGATTGTTTTAGTATTTGTTAGTTGATATGTCCCACTGTGCAGCACTTTGTACTCTTCGGAGTTGAAAAGTGCTTTATACATAAAGTTTATTATTATTATTATTATTATTATTAACATTAGGGTTGTAATACATCAAGAACACAGCGGTTTTCATGATGTATTTATGTCAGCAGCTCTGTACAATAATACTGCACAGAGCTGCTGACACATTTTTGGGCTGTGCATTTATCAACCCTAACCCTGACCCACCCTGATAAATGCACAGCCCTAACCATGCTGAATGTATAGGTCATATTAATATAGTTTCCTGAAAAATTGTCACCCATAATATTTTCCTTTTTCTTGAAACATATACTTACCAATAACAACAATTTAGCTCCCAGAAAAAAACCATGAACCATAATATTATCCATTTCCTTAAAACATATACTTACCAATAATTTAGTTACCTGAAAAAAAAATCATGAACCATAATATTATCTATTTCTTTTAAAATATATAATTACCAAACCAAGTTTTATTCTACTAACTAAAATTCTACAAACTGTGTTCAACAACAGTTTGGCACACTACAGGGTGGGTGAAAAGTAACTAGGCATTAAGAATTGGCTATAGAACTTGTATCACTGGAGCCATGATGAAAACAGTCTCTAAACAGAGAGATTTCATATGAAATCCTATTTGAATTATATATATATACTGATTAGTGACTTCTTTATATTACTATTGATTTCATATGAAATCCTGTTTAACTTATATATATTTATATGACTGATTAGTGATTTGTTTTTTTTACTATTGATTTTATATGACATTTTATTTACTATCCTCTATTTAAAGACGATAGTAAATAGGATGAGACTGTTTTCATCATGACTCCAGTGATACTACAAGTTCTTTTTAATGCCAAGTTACTTTTCACCCATGCTGTATATGCCATCATGGTACGCTTTATAAAAGTAAATGTTATGCACTAGGTATCTTACATACATTTTAACAAAACAATTTTATCACTCTCTGCACTGAAAAAATAAATTTTTGTAACGAGTCATTTACATTGTCTTGTATTTAAAACTCACCTGACTTCTTCATGATCTGTTAAAGGACAATACACAATATACGGGATTGTGGTAACTGTAATAAGTTTTCATTACACCACTGTGGAGACACTGGTGTGGTCGCGAGATGAAAATGAGGTCCAGCAGTGTGTTCTTCTCTGTGGTTGCTGTGGCGATGAGTTGTGCATATCCCCTGGACATGAACAGTTCCAGTATTGGCTTACTAGCATTAGACAGAAGATTTTCATTGAAATCTCCACAGACAATGATGGGGTGACAATCCATGATCTCAAGTCCATCCAATAGGCTTCCCAGGTTTAACAGGAATGCTGACAAGCTATAGTCTGAAGGTCTGTATACAACTGCAATCAGTGCACTCACTGGGGCTTTGACCTTCAAAGCTATGAACTCAAAGTCAGTTACATTATGTATGTACTGTTTTTCAGCACTTGAATGTGGTCTCTTACATAAACAGCAACTCCATCACCACCACCTCTATTGGCCATTTGTGAAAAATTTGAGTAGGACAGGTGTCAGTTGTGTTTTATCCATTTGTAACCTACCAACTGCAGATTCTCACTGACAAAGGAGCCTTTTAGGTGAGTTTCTGTGAGACACAAAACATCTGACAGACACAATTCATGATGACTCAATGTCACTGACACACTGTGAGACACAAAACATCTGACAGACATGATGACTCAATGTCACTGACACGAGAAGGCAGTCCTTCTGTGTTATGGTGAATGATGGTCAGAGTGTTAGGTCTACTCAGTGTCTGATCTGAAGAAGTGGCATCATGTCATCCATGTTGGCTTGTCTCATGGTCTCCAGGGCTGATGTGATCTCTGGGTTCAAATAAAACCGTGTTTCATCCATGTCCAGTAGGTGCAGTCCACTGAGGGCGGTCACTCTGCTGATAGCCACGTAAACCATGCCAGGTTCAAAAATGTGCTTCAGTGAAACTACAGCTGATGGTGTTGTCATTCCTCGAACTTTATGTATTGTACAAGCAAAGCCCAGCTTGATGGGGAATTGTCTGCGTACTGCTCCTCTCTGTTTCAGGTTTTCCTCTGCTCTCTCTATGTACACTAGATTGTCAGCTGCACTTGATGCTCTGCAATGACTGTTCCTTCCAGCTGCCTCAGTGTCCACCTTGAGTCCAAGTTTAGTGACATGTGCACAGTCATTCTGTTTAAAGGTTACCACCCTGACTAGAGTAGCAAATGAACCATTTACTAATCCTTGGGAAACATTGAGTTTCATCCTTCTGGTGCATGATCTCAGTCAGTGTGATCATCTGAAAATGTTATAAGTCGATAAGTCCATAAGTCGATCTCAGGTGGGTCATGTACACAGAGAGGTTTAGACTGTCTCAGTGGTGGTAGCTGATAAGTCTCCAACAGCTAATACTGACATGCCTCCAAAGGGTCTGTGACTGCCTTTGATTTGTTTGAGTCTCACATCCACATAGGCAAAAAGCTGCTTTGACACCATAGACACTTCATCAGTGATAATGATTTCCACATTTACTGCTCGGACTTCATCCAGCTGGTTACCTAGACCTTGAAATGATGGTTTCAGGCTTCTTGGCAGCTTGAAGAGAGAGTTCAGTGTTGTGCCTGATATATTAAAGGCTGCAGTTCCAGTGAAAGCAGTCAACAGGACAGTGGGGCTGGAAATGTCAGCATACTCAGCATGTCTTGGCAGATTGCTCAGTATCTTAGATGCCTCTGAATAGATGCATTTGATGAGATGTGACTTTCCCATTCCAGCACCGCCATTGATGTAAAGGAAAAACTGGTCTGTATTCAACCCACAGATGCGATTTATGCACCAGTTTCTAACTGTATAGAATACACAGGCTTTAGAATACACATTTGGCGCAGCACAGAGGGATCAATATGAGGTGGCTCTCTGATTGCTCTGACTTCTGTTACAGCAGTTGCCTGACAACTGTAGTCTGGTACATTCTCGTGTTCATTTTCATTATCTGGCTCTCTTGCTTGCAGTTCCTCATCACATTCAAGTCTCACTAATTCAGATTCTGGTGCCAGGCTAGACCACTCATCGATCATGCCTCTGTTTTGTTCATACTCTTCGACAGCTTCCTCAGTGTCTTCACTGTTCCTTTCATATTTGTTATTGTTATGTTTGACAATTTCTTTGACACTCTCCACATGGTCAGAACATGGTAGCTGCACCCAGCCGCTGTTATAGAAGGACTCATAGGTGGGTAAGTAATGTCTTTTCAGTTCCTGCTCTGATCGGAAAGGAAGGTATAGTTTAGTAAGTTACCATAATATTGCTCAGGATATTTTTCCTGTGACAGTTGGTGAAATCTGACAATAGCATTTTTTTCTCCTCTGAACAAATCCCATCTCATTCAGGAGGGGAAACGCATTTTTACTTTATGTTTGTTGGCTATAGACAAACCTGCATGTAGCTGCAAAATCAGCCAGACACATTGCTTCAAACTCTGGTGTTTCAGGTCTGCATTTGTATCTGTCAGTCTGTGATGTCATCCACACATTTGAACATTCTGGTGTTGCGTTTTCCAAGTAGGACATAGGACGATTCATTTTCACTGCATTGCCATCGGTCGGTATGAATATGACACCACGTGAGCACTTTTTCATGTTAATACCACATGCACGAGTTACACACTCCTGAGCGCTGATCTCTCTCTTTTTGGAGTAAGCTTGCATGACTGCCCTCATCTCCTCACATTCATTGGCATTTTCCATATGGGCGCTCTGAATGACTGTTTTAAGGTACTCAGACAGTCCATGTTCTTTTTTGGTGATGTAGCTGGTCAGGTACATGATGCATGAATATGCACTGAGAATATAGCTCACATCAATGTTAGCATCCCAAGCTTCAAGCAGATGGGGATTATATCCATTCACCCAACAGTCTTTAGGGTCACGTTTCAGGATCACTGCATTGGATTTGTTTATGATGTTCAAGCACTGTTCATACTCTCTGTGTTAAACTGCATTGAGCTAGGAGCTGAGGCAAACTTAGAGAGGCAGTTTCAGGTTCATTTAATAGCAAGTTCAGTGGTCTGAGCTGTTTCTTTGCTGCTTCCATTTGCAGTTCATCAGCTTTCTCAGCAGGTCTGGTTATTATTGTCTTTCTGGCAGGTGGTTTGGGGAATCCAAATCTGCAACCAGAACTGACACTTCTGAAACATGTCCTGGTGTGGTTTTTGCTGTGTATTTGCACTTCTTTGACTTTCTTATATAGATCAGGTTGTGTACATGGGTCAGGCAGCTGAGCTGTGATGTATTTGGACACAAAATTACACACAGTTTCAACATCATCTTCACCAAAAACAGGTGCTCTATGTACCCAAATCAGACAATGGATGTGAGGTGAACTGCGATTTTGGAACTCTAGTCTGTAAAAGTAGTCAACAACTTCACCAAGGGGCTGTGCAGGAGACAAGATCAAATCTCTGAATAATGCCTCAACACGTTTATCAAACATTCGCATTGTTGTCACTGGATTGCTTCGCAAGATTTCACACTTGGCTGCCCACCAAAATTGACTATCTCACCATGCTGAGTTTTTATTGCCTCAATCACCTCAGACCAACGCATTTCAGCTGCAGAAAATGCACAGAAGAATGTAGGTACTCCTAACTGTTTAATCATAGCAAAAAAATGTCTTGTTGTTTTCTCGCAATAGGCTGGTGTACCATGAAGCACTTTATTGTGCACCAGTCTCTCAACTTCCCTTTTATCTTGCAACATTCCTGAGGTTATTTTGCGTCCATCTCTGGTCACTGGCTTTCCTTTACATAACTGTACAGTCATGCTGGAAGTGGCCAAGTGTATTTCAGTCAGAAACTGTGCAAAGAACAAGTAGTTTGTATCTCTGGCAAAGTGATGATCAATACAGTAGAGTCTGGATTTGAAATAACTGCTAGGTGTTAATTTAATATGTCTCTTTTCATCCAGTGTGTTCTGACCTGTTGGGAACTGGACAGGAAAAGCCATGGCTTCCAGATGAGGTGTTTTGAAGAAGCTGACTGGATTGTTATCTGCGTGAAGTTGGCCCCCCATCCAACGCAAAATAAAGCCAAAATGGTGTCATCCGTTTGTGCTTCGTTTGTGCTGGTTTGTGCTGCAAAAAGTTTTGTTTGTGCTGTTATGGTTTTTGAGATATTAAACAATACTTTTGGGGTCATCCACAGGTCACTCAGCCCCCCAGATAGCTCCAAATTGGACAAAAGTGGTGTCGTCCGTTTGTGCTTCGTTTGTGCTGGTTTGTGCTGCAAAAACTTTCGTTTGTGCTGTTACGGTATTTGCGATATTACAGCTTTCTATATTTCTGATGACGTCACTCAGCCCCCCAGATAGCTCCAAATTGGACAAAAGTGGTGTCATTCGTTTGTGCTTCGTTTGTGCTGGTTTGTGCTGCAAAAACTTTCGTTTGTGCTGTTACGGTATTTGCGATATTACAGCTTTCTATATTTCTGATGACGTCACTCAGCCCCCCAGATAGCTCCAAATTGGACAAAAGTGGTGTCATTCGTTTGTGCTTCGTTTGTGCTGGTTTGTGCTGCAAAAACTTTCGTTTGTGCTGTTACGGTATTTGCGATATTACAGCTTTC
>NW_018128261.1:220580-222866 GCF_001952655.1 Monopterus albus | reverse complement strand
CAGCACAAACCAGCACAAACGAAGCACAAATGAATGACACCACTTTTGTCCAATTTGGAGCTATCTGGGGGGCTGAGTGACCTGTGGATGACCCCTAAAGATATTGTTTAATATCTCAAATACCGTAACAGCACAAACAAAACTTTTTGCAGCACAAACCAGCACAAACGAAGCACAAACGGACGACACCACTTTTGTCCAATTTGGAGCTACCTGGGGGGCTGAGTGACGTCATCAGAAATATAGAAAGCTGTAATATCGCAAATACCGTAACAGCACAAACGAAAGTTTTTGCAGCACAAACCAGCACAAACGAAGCACAAACGAATGACACCACTTTTGTCCAATTTGGAGCTATCTGGGGGGCTGAGTGACCTGTGGATGACCCCAAAAGTATTGTTTAATATCTCAAAAACCGTAACAGTACAAACGAAACTTTTTGCAGCACAAACCAGCACAAACGAAGCACAAACGGATGACACCATTTTGGCCTTATTTTGCGTTGGGTGGGGGGCCAGCTTCACGCACGTTGGATTGTTTCTTTCAGCTGGAGCAACAGAATAGATTCCTTCATGAAATGATAATATTTCTTCTGAAATATCAGGTGGCTGAAGGCATGATTCTAAAGCATAACCTCCATTGGGCATGTCACCTTCTTGTTCTCTGTCATCTCTCTGCTGCTCAGGTTGATCCTCATCATCTGATACCACATCAGTGTTTTCTTCCTCACTTTCAGGATTAGTTTCTGTTTCATGAAGTGCACTGCTTTCACATGTGTTAGGGTGATTTTCATTTTTAGATAGAAATGAATATAATTAGTTAGGGTTTTATTATATAGCAAACATAAGTTTATATATTTAATCTCACAGTTGTGTTTATGTTTATGTAGTTACATATCTATATGTATGTATATGTATATCTATGTGTTCACTGAATCACTGGTCAGTATTTACTGTGTTAGCCAACTGGAGCACTGGTTAACATCAAGGGAGACTGGTTCACTAAAAAACACTGAATCTCATTAGGTTTACAGCTTTAGCAAAGAGGGTCCACAGTTAATTTATTATCACCACCTGGCTAATGGGCCGGGGGAGCTATAGTTTATTGGGATTCCTTGAATAGTTGAAACAGAGCTTAGATCTGAGCCCAGGAAGAGGAAGCAATATACACACACACAGGCAGAGCAGTTTTATTGGAACAGGAAAGCAATGTCTAAAATGTAGCAGTTCCTTGGAAACAAAGGAAGACATGAGTGTCTATGTAGGAATTAAGACAGTATAGGTATTCCTTCCTTTTTAGGGCGCTATGCTATTGTTGTTGTGTTGCAAAACCATAAACAATATTTGTCTTAAATTGAGGTCTATAATTACTGTAGTTTTAAATCACACCCAAATTACACTGGTTTACAAGGTTTTTGTTTCCTTCATAATTCCTTGTGTACCAGATAGAGTTTATGATGCTGATCACAGAAATAACTTCAAAATTTTCCCATCACGTACAGTTCTTGAAAAACAGCTAACTCTGTGATATAAAATACGAATTTTTCAGTTCGGGCTTTTCACATATAGTCTGGCAGTAGCCCATGATCTTCAGAGGTCAAAATTTTCATATTTTACTGCCAAAACTGATGCAATTGAAACTAGAATCATTTAGCTAATATACTGCAACAAAAAAATCAACATGCATACATTGGCAACGCAACCCTATATATATAGGCCTACCTAGCAGCAGCAGTCATTCTAACTGAACTCTGTGTCAGTGAGTATTACACTGAAAATAAAACTAGCGAGCTCAAATGCTGTGAATTTAATTGTATATAGTTTCTGAAATGTCGTGCCAATGACGCAATGGCCATGACACATTTTGTTACATATGTGGCTAGTTCACTTTGAAAGCACAGAAACGGAGTATGACAGCTCTCATAAAGAAGGCATATGAGTTATACTTCGGATGCAAAATTGGACAGCAGAGTAAAAATTTTCCCATTCATTTGAATGGGGAAAAATTTTCAGAATAAAGCTGAATATTTCAAAAAGTATCAAAGTTACAAAAAAGTTGTAAACATCCGCACGTGTCCTGAAAAAGCCAAACATTTTGATACCTGAATGGCTCTTCTAGCTGAAAGTATGCTGAAGTAGTTAAGTGCCAAAAATGTACGGAAGAAATAATAATAATAATAATAAGTAATTGAAAAATATAGCATGGATGCTGAATCAGCATCCACACAATAAAGAAATAAATAATTGGAAAACACAGTATAGATGCTGAATCAGCATCAATACAACT
>NW_018128261.1:219261-220104 GCF_001952655.1 Monopterus albus | reverse complement strand
AATAAAGCTAAATATTTCAAAAGTATGAAGTTTAGAAAACTTCTGAATAGAAGCATGAATGTCCTTGAAGAGCTGAAAGTATGCAGAAGTAGAATTTTCCCATTCATTTGAATGGGGCAAGATTTTCAAAATAAAGCTAAATATTTCAAATGTATGAAGTTTAGAAAACTTCTGAATAGAAGCATGAATGTCCTTGAAGAGCTGAACATTTTAATAGCTGAAATAGCTAAAAGTATGCAGAAACAAAAATTTCCCTTTCATTTGAATGTGACACAATGATGTGAAGATTGAACAGGTAGTTTTGAGAATTTCAATTCTGATCTGAGAAATGTACCAAAGTGACTGAGAAAAACTGTAATAGCTGCAATTATGCTGAAGTTGAATTTTCCCATTCATTTGAATGGAGCAAAATTTTCAAAATAAAGCTAAATATTTCAAAACTATGAAGTTTAGAAAACTTCTGAAGACATGCATGACTGTCCCTGAAGAGCTGAACATTTTGATAGCTGAAATTATGCAGAAGTAGAATTTTCTATTCATTTGAGTTAGGCAAGATTTTCAAAATAAAGCTAATTATTTTTAAAGTATGAAGTTTACAAAAGTTCTGAATAGCAGCATGAATTTCCTTAAGGAGCGGAATGTTTTGATACCTGAAATTATGCTGAGTTAGAATTTCCCCATTCATTTGAATGGGGCAAGATTTTCAAAATAAAGCTAAATATTTCAAAAGTATGAAGTTTACAAAAGTTCTGAAGAGAAGCATGAATGTCCTTGAAGAGCTGAACATTTTAATAGCTGAAATAGCTGAAAGTATGCTGAAGTAGAATTTCCCCATTCATTTGA
>NW_018128261.1:217413-219000 GCF_001952655.1 Monopterus albus | reverse complement strand
AAATAATTGGACAACATAGTAGGGATGCTGACTCAGCATCCATACAATAATAATAAAGACCAGGAAAATAAAGGACAATAAAGAAGAAGATAACAAGAGTGTGGATGCGAGCATCCACACTAATAATAATAAATAAGAGGAAAACATAGTATGGATGCTACTGCATCCACACAATAAATAAGAGGACACGTTTTCGGTGAATGAGTGAGTGCTTCCAGTTCGGAAGTTTGGCTGGCTGGCTGGCTGCTGCACCCGGGCCTCCCTGGCCTGCTGTCCCATAACCCGCTGTCCCATACTGAACAAAAAGCTTGAAAAAATGCCACCAAAAGCAAATAGAGGAGAAGCAAAAATTGATGAGGAGTATGTTACACTTTCTCAGGTAACTGAACTATTGCAACAGCAGAAGGAGATGTACACTGCGTTGTTGAATCAACAACAAGATAGTTTTAAAAGTTTCGTCAAAGTCATCATGGACTCAACAAATGTCAGACTGGATTCACTGGCTAGAGATCTGCAGGACATAAAAACAAGTCTACAGTTTACACAAAAGGAAGTAGACAACATCAAGGCCTTCACCGGGAAATTGGACGAGCACAACAATGCATTGCAGTCTGACGTCTACAAAACGTGTGAAGGTTTAATGGCAATTACCGATAAAATAGAGTGTTTGGAATGTTAGAATTGGATTTCAGGAGTTACAGTTGTTTTATTTACTGTTAGAATTATTTTGCTTTTATAATGATAAAGTTTAGTATGACTGTGTTTTATTAGCAGCATTATGTATCAGTATTAACCTGGCTCTTATATATGCATAATAGTTATAATTTTCAGCTGTAGTTCAACTTGTAGTGTTTCTTATTTTCTTGGATGATGGTGCAAGAGCAGATTGCATAGATAAGTGTCCTGACAACTCAAGATAAGACAGTGTTAATGTATGCTATTTTACAGACGTGGAAGTATAGCAGCTTGAACTTTTCACCCATGTATGAGCTATGTCTAAGGGGTTTTTTCTGTCACAGAATTGGGGAAGTAAGTGGCACAGCAACTGCATGTCCATCTTTAGAAAAAACGCCTGAACACAGAAGATAACAACACACACACACACACATATTGCCTATATGAACATACTAGATTGTTGACGTATATTGTACCACCCATGTACAGGGCAGTCCCAGCCAAGAAGATAAATGTAAACGTTTGGTGATGATCGATGCTCTTGGAGACTTGCCATCTCTCAGAGCCCAGCGCTGTAATAACTCTGCATCTAACCACAAGAAAATAAATCTACTTAAAGCTGATTTCTGTATCCTGAGTGTTACTTCTTGGGGCCTTCAGATTAAAGAACCGGGTTAGAATTAAAAATTGGTGCCGTGACATCCGGATCTGAACATTTGGCTCCGACAGACGTTCTGGTTGAAGAACCATCGGAGAGGATTGGAGAAGTCTCCAGTCAGACACTTCTGTGGCCACATCAATCCAGAGGTGAGCAGAAAACCTATTCTATTTTCATAGAGAATTTCTGCATATTGGCAAATCTAAATTATGAAGTGTCTGTTTGAAGACGGCATCTGATCTGTAAATTTAATT
>NW_018128261.1:200902-208891 GCF_001952655.1 Monopterus albus | reverse complement strand
AAAGGTATGGGATTAGAGGGATGGTTTTGAATTGGGTTAGAAGCTACTTGACAAATAGACGTCAATTTGTTAAGTTGGGTGAGTACCAGTCAAAACATTTGGACATTGTATGTGGTGTCCCCCAGGGGTCAGTCTTGGGTCCTAAACTCTTTATATTATACATCTATGATATATGTAAAGTATATGACTTATTGAAATTTCTGTTATTTGCTGATGATACTACCATATGGGCTTCTGGTGAGAATTTCCAGCAACTTTTGGACTTAAAGAAATGGTGTGATACAAACAAATTATCACTTAATTTGGATAAGACTAAATTCATGGTATTTGGTAATCATAGGCTGGACAATCAAATCCAAGTAATGGTTGGAGGGGTTAATATAGAAAGAGTTTATGAAATGAAATTTCTAAGTGTTATTATTGATGACAAAATTTGCTGGAAACCTCACATTAAATACATACAAAACAAAATGACTAAAAGCATTTCCATACTGGCAAGAGTGAAACATATTCTGGATTGGAAGTCACTTCGCATTCTTTATTGTTCTTTAATTTTACCATATTATTGTGTTGAGAGTTGGGGAAATACATAAAAAAGTTCACTGCAGTCATTATTTATACTTCAGAAAAGGGCCATAAGAATTGTCCATAAGCTTGGATACCGAGATCATACTAGTGCATCATTCATACAGATAAAGCTAGAAACAATCAGTTGCCGGGTGGAATTCAAAAACTGTTTAATGAGAGAGAGGGAGGATACAATTTAAGAGGCCATTTAAACTTAAAAATTTACTCTATACGTACAACCAAAAAAGTTTTTGTATATCTGTAAGTGGTGTAAAATTGTGGAACAAATTAAAGGATGATTTAAAACAATGTACAAGCATAAAACAGTTTAAATATAAATATAAAAGAGGCTGTATTTCAAGGTATAGGAAAGATGAGGTATAGTGCAGATCATATGGGAGTACTCGGGGTGTGGTGTATGAAAATAAAATTAATGTATAGACTTTGTATTAATCTTGTGGATGTGAGAGGTGTTGATTAAGTGAATGTTGTTTTTGTATTGAATTTTTAACAATGTTATTTCGTATAGTTACTACACAACGATCTGTGTGCAATGACGAATTTGTGTTAGAGTGCAAGTAGAGTCACCGTGGTGTAGGTTGTTTGGTGCTGGATGTTGGGTGCATGTCGGGGCTGGTCCTTGGCAGTTTTTGGAGGTTTGGCTGGTTGTTGGCGGGGTCGATGGCGCTGGCATAACTATACCATGTTCTAAGAAAGGGGGTAGAACTAGATAAGTCTGTACTTCTTTCTACTCCCTTTCAAGCATGCAATGGTGGTAGTATCTGTAATTTACTTCATGAATGTGATATGACTGATTTGTGTACTATTTTGTCTTTATATTGTTATTAGTTCTTTCTTCTTGTATTGTATATGCACTACCTTTTTCTTTCGTTCATTTTTCTTTTCTCATAATTTTATTTCTGTAATGCTATTTTATTTTTTACATGCTTGAAACAAACTAAACTAAACTAAACAGGTTTGTCACAAAAAAAAAACAATGTGGATGCTACAGCATCCACACAATAATAAAGAATAGGATAACATAGTGTGCGTGCTTTGCATCCACACAATAATAATAATAAAAAACAGGATAACATAGTGTGGATGCTTCACAACATCCACACAATAAATAAATAAAGAACAGGAGAGCATAGTGTGGATGCTTTACAGCTTGTCAGCATCCACACAATAACTAGAGAAATGCATTTCCTGTTTAGCCGCCTCCACTTGTTGAGGAGACTGGGGTCCTTCGGTGTGTGCGGGGCACTCTTTCTGACATTTTATGATTCTGTGGTGGCATCTGCATTTTTTTACGCTGTTGTGGGTTGGGCAGGAGGTACTACGGTCAGGGACAGAAATAGACTCAACAAGCTGGTTAAGAGAGCTGGTTCTGTCCTGGACTGCTCTCAGGATTCCATCGAGGAAGTGGCGAACAGAAGGATGCTGGTAAAACTAACATCCATCATGCATAACCCCTCCCATCCCCTGCACCACACAATGGTGGCTCTGAACAGTTCTTTTAGCACGAGACTGTTACATCCCCGTTACTGCAGGTCATTCCTCCCCATAGCCATCAGACTGTACAACACATCACTGCAGTGAAATACGCAGTGATAAGCTATGTGAAATTATGAGGGACTATGTAATAATCTACTGAGGTGCAATATTCAGCTCCTGGGGGTGAAATGCATTGTAAATAGGCTCATGTGTAATATCTTGTTCCTGGTCTCTCTCAAATACTGTACATTGCCCTGCTTTAGGTATTTTTGAGTAGATGCTCAGAGATCCTTATGGCTGAAACATAGGTTTCTCTCCCCCATTGTGGGATGAATTGTGTGAGTAATATTCGATTGTTCTTGATTTCCTGGTTGTTTAGTCTCTACTGCTGTTCCTGATTCTTTCCAGTGCTGCTCTGCCCTGTTCTTAGGTGCCTTTGATTTGCTTATTTGTGCTGTGCTAAATGTAACGTTCTGATGATGCAACTTGTGTGTATCGTTCTAATGCTTTGTTGCCTTTATGTAACTGTTTATTTTAAGACTAAGTGTTCTTTGTTGCGCCGCATGGAGTGGCAGTAAGTTAAAGCAGCTGTGTCCTCATTGTGTTCTTTTCCATGTTTTATGAAGTACCTACTCTACTCTAAATGCGGTAATGCTGAAGTATCGCCCTGAAAAGTATGAAATACCTGAAATCAATTGCTGAAACAGCTGATGGATGAGAAGAAATGATGGACGTTTTTTGTTGAAATAGTTGAAGGTTGTGAAGAAATGGCAGAAGTAGTTTGAAACAGCTGAAGCATGAGATGCAGTGCTGAATAATTGTGGAAGTTGAAAAAACTGTTGAATAACTATGAAAGATGAGAAGAAAAAGATGAATAATTACTGTATGTAAGATGAAATCAAAAGCTGAAGTTGTGTCAACAGGCCTCACAAAGTATGGAGTGTGTGTGTGTGTGTGGGGGCAGTCCCCACGTAGTAGAATAAACAAGTAGCAGTGTATGTGTGTGTGCAGTCCCCATATAGTAGGAAGAACAAGTAGGGGAGTATGTGTGGGGGGCAGTCCCCACCTAGTAGGAAAAAGAAATAGGGGTGGGTGGGTGTGTGAGGCATCCCCATGTAGTAGGACAAACAAGTAGGAGTGTGTGTGTGTGTGAGAGAGAGAGAGACAGAGAGAGTAGTCTTACACCTTGAAGACTACTACAGTGTGGCTATTGAAATTAAACATCATGAGGAACACCCTGAAAATGCCGGAAATCAAATGCTGAAACAGCTGAATGGTGAAAAGAAATGGCTGAAGTTCTTTGTTGAAAAAGTTGAAGGTTGAGAAGAAATTGCAGAGGTTCTCTGAAATAGCTGAAGGAGGATATGCACAGAATGATTGTGCACATGTCACTAAGCTTGGACACAAAATGGGCAATGAAACAGAAGGAACAGTCATCGCAGAGCATTGGATGCAGCTGACAATCTAGTGCAGCGAGAGACATGGTGAAAAAAAGAAAATTGGTTTTGAGAGCAATATATTGTTGTGGATTCAAATGCTTACATAGTATCTAACATGGGGCTTTTGTTTTGAAATGCGTGCATGCATGCGTATATGCAGAGGCCTAACCTTGCCATGACAAGCCTTGATCGGCGGTTGACACTGTACACTCATTGAAGATAGATCCACTTGTTAAGAAGATGGTGAAGCAAAATTATGATTCGGACTATGTTAAGTACGGATTTACTTAGATTGATGACAAAAATGGACATAAGCCTCAATGATATGCAGTGAAGTACTGGCACAAGAAAGTATGAAGCTGTCCAAGTAAAAAAACCAGACTACTTTGGGACCTGAGGACCACGCAGAAGACACTACTGTCCTCGTGTTCCAAATCAGAGCAGGCACTATGGGCCTCATACCTCGTAGCTCAAACATATAGCAAAGGCCAAGAAGCCACATACAATAACAAAGGAGCTCATCTTACCTGCAGCCCTGGACATGGTCAGAGAGGTATTAGGCCAGTCAGCTGCGGACAAGTTGAAGACCATATCGCTATCTAATGACACCATATTGCGGTACATTGAAGACATGTCAGCTAACATAAAACAACAGACCTCAGCGCGGATTCTGGCCAGCGCTTACTATGCAATAACTCCCCGTACACTGAGATGCTCAAACTCGTGCGAGTGGCATAATCTAGCCGATGTGTTCGAGCACCTCAACACTTAAACGTGTCTATGCAGGGGAGAGGACACATCTTTGAACAGACTGACAAAGTCACTGCCTTCAAAAAGAAGTTGAGGTTGTGGATAAATCACGTGACTAAAGACAATCTAGACATGTTTCCCAACACTTGCCACGCAGCAGGAGAGCTAAATACAGCAGCCATGCCCTGAAAATAATTATCACTGCGCATCTGACCAGTCTACATGCTTGCTTTGAGGACTGCTTTCCAGAGAAACATGACAATAGTCACTGGATAAGAGATCCCCCTGGAATCGACATGAAAGCATTGTGTTGCCAAGCGGCTAGGAGAATCAGCTGGTCGAGCTGTCATGTGACCAGACGCTGAGAAAGAAATTTGATGAGGTAAGGCTTCCCTGGTGCAAATACGTGATGTCTGAGTATCCCTCCCTTGGTACATTAGCAGTCAAAGCAATCCTACTGTTCACAACAACCTATCCTTTGGTACAGCTCAAGTCAAAGCAAAGGAACAGCTTGGACACTGAACATGATCTGAGAGTAGCTCTGTCTACTATCAGCCCAGAGATTGAAACTCTTGTCAAAACTAAAGGACAACTACAGCTATCTCATAAGGTCACTGTAAAATAAAATCTTGCTTACATGTTAGGTGAAAAGAGAATATAAAGTATTAACATGTTGTGTTTGCAGTTCTGCATTCAGTTATATATATATATATATATACAGCACCCTGTTGTGTTATTCGATTGTTGTATTTATGTTGTGTTATGCAACAGTTGTGGTGTTTATTTTTATTTTTGAGTAACATTTCCTAAATGCAGACAGAAAAATCTGACACAAAGGCTTGTGTTTTAAAAAAAAAGGTTTATAATTTAATTAATTTATTTGAAATCCTGTACTGGTGAGTTGCAACTTGACAAGAGGGTTGGAAAGTAAAAATAAAATATGACTTTGTGATGGTTAAAGTAATGTATTATTTGTTTAATAGTGTTGAATTTTTATTTAAATAAATTATTGTTTTAAGTATTCCACTGTGGGAAAACAAAATTTACGTGAGCTTCTGGTATATCATATCTGTGAAGAAATTAAACAAATTTTCTCTCTTCCCACTCCTTCTGGCCTACTCCCTCCTGTCTCTGAGTCTAGTCTGCCAGTGTGCTGACACCGTGGCCATACGACAGCAAGTTCACATACTGTATATGAATGAAGACTTGGTAAATGCACACTTACTGAAATCATTAGTAAATTATTTTCATGACACCTGCAATTTTGACATTATTCAGACCACAGCTGGAAATGCAGTGTTAATCGGGTTTGTGGTGATTGTTTTATCAGTTTAGGTGAAGACTTTGAATCAGAATCTGCTTTATTGGCCAGGTGTGTAGAGCACAGGAGGAATTTGACTCTGGTACATTGGCTGTCAATATGCATGTACATATCTTGATGCCAGGGGTAAGTAAACAGTAAACCAACATAAGGCTATGTAATATAACAAAATAAGCAGTATTAGCAGCAACAAACAGTGCAAACAATGCAAAATAAGCAGTATAAACAGGCAGTAAACAATGCAGAGACAAAGGAGTGCTCATTGTGAAACAAGATAAATAGGAATAAAAATAGAGACCTGTATATACACACAGTCTACATGTATTTTACGGATCTATATGTACAAGGTATATTTAAACTGAGGGTTACTGAGCAGTCATGCCATTGTGGGTTAAGTGTTCATTAGAGTGACAGCCCGGGGGAAGAAACTGCCCCTGTGCCTGGTTGTCTTGGCGTACAGTGACCTGTAATGCTGTCCAGAGGGGAGGAGTTCGAACAGATTGTGTCCAGGGTGTGAGGGGTCTGCAGTGATCCTCTCCGCCCTCCTTTTGATTCGTGAGGTGTATAGGTCCTCCATGGTGGGCAGGCTCACACCAATGACCTTTTCTGCAGTCCTAATTGTCCACTGAACTCTGTACTTGTCCTGTTTGGTTGTGGAGCCAAACCAGATAGTGATGGAGGTGCAGAGAACAGACTCTATGATTCCTCTGTAGAACTGTATCAGCAGCTCCTGGGGTAGGTCAAACTTCCTGAGCTGGCGCAGGAAGTACATCCTCTGCTGTGCCTTCTTGATGATGGTCCTGATATTGGATGTCCACTTCAGGTCCTGGGAGATATTGGAGCTGGCAGTGCTGCCAAGTATGGTGAGGAGGGCTAAGGTCCACTGTCATGTCCACTGTTTTGAGCATGTTCAGCTCCAGGTTGTTGTAGCTACACCACAGGACCAGCTGCTCAACCTCCCATCTGTAGACTGACTCATCGCCATCTCGGATGAGACCAATGACCGTTGTATCATCAGCAAACTTAAGGAGCTTAACAGAGGGGTTCTTCAAGATGCAGTTGTTGGTGTAGAGTGAAAACAGCAGAGGGGAGAGCACACATTCCTGGGGGGCACCTGTGCTTAATGTCTGAGTGCTGGATGTGGTTTTCCACAGCCTCACCTGCTGCTCCTCTGACTCTCCTGGTTACAACAGTTCGCCTGTCTACTCATCTGTTCACCCTGGTCCTCCTGGTTCCTGCCACTCATCTGTCTGCTTAGTGGCCCATCCTGGTTTTCTCAGCTTCCACAGCTCAGCCCTGGTTTGGTCACCTGTTAACTTTGTCCACTTATCTGTCCACTATTTGCAATAAAGACACGTATTTAGTAGCACCTGAGCCTGCACCTTGAGTCCTCTTTTTCACCCTCTATCTCTCACCTCCTGGTGAGGGACACCCCATCATAACAGATCCACTCCAAACTTGTTGAATGCCTCACCCATTGTCTGGCCCTTTTGGAAGATGCCCAGCATTGTCTTATATCGATGCACCACCTCTGGTTCTTAGTTAGTGAACCATCAAGCAAAAAACAAAACAAAGCAAAAAAAACAAAAAACTGAATAAGAATGAGAATAAGCTCACTTGAATAATGTATGGCAGAGACATATCAGCTTAAACAAAGACCCTGGGAAATGACAATATGATCAATGCTGATGGAGGCTTGTACATCCAAAATACAAAGCTTCTCTACAAGATTCCCCACATCATTGTCCTGACGCTAAGTCATTCACTTTAAGTATTATTTAATCTAAATGTTTATTTTATAAGAGGTCTCCTAATTTGTAATGATTAAGATTGTGTTACTGTAGGTGGCAAGTGACTAATCAGTAGGTGCTGGCACCAAAAACAAATGATTAAACTAGCAATTAACAGTATGTGGAGATCATTTGTACACAACTTTTTAATTTTTAAAAACACATACTGCAAGAAGACAAATGCAAGTCAAAGTCCATCTGGCTAAGGCTTGGTTTAGATTTAGAGGTTCTGTCAAACGTATAGCCCACCTACAACCATTATGTTCTGTCAGTGTTGAATCTCAATTTTGGCAATCTGACAGTATTACCTCTCTTTTTTACACCATATCCTAGGATACAGTGGGGCAAATAAGTATTTGATACACTGCTTTTCCAGTTTTCCCACTTACAGAGAATGGACAGATCTGTAATTTTCATCATCGTAGGTACACCTCAACTGAGAGAGTCAGAAGCTACAAAAAAAAAAATCAGAAAATCACAGATTTTTAAATTTATTTCCATTTTATTGCATGAAATAAGTATTTGATACAATAGAAAGGTAGAACTTAATATCTGGTACCGAAACCTTTGTTTTCAAGTACAGAGGTCAGATGTTTCCTGTAGTTCTTGACCAGGTTTGCACACA
>NW_018128261.1:198480-199844 GCF_001952655.1 Monopterus albus | reverse complement strand
AATATTATTATTATGATGTGTATAACTGTAGCCTTAGCCATAATATGTTCTTATGTTTAAGTCACGACATGTTCTAGAGGTCTGTGAGAATGTTTTTAGTTACACACCACTTAATCAACAGACGCACACACACATTGATTTGCTTCATGTTTTGACTACTGCTATGCCCAGCTGCAAAACGGGTAACAGAGATGTCCCGGTTGACGTTTCTGTGTAGTATGGGGCTAGCCCAACCGAGGTGATATAATGTACAGGCCTGGTGGGCTCAGGGTCTTCCATCTTACATCTGCCTGCGTGTATAGTGGAGGTGCAAGATACTTGAGCGTGTAATGTTAATTTTACCTGTGATCCTTTGAATAAATCAGCACTGTTTTGAAGTTACTTGGACTGCCTCGTCTCTCAGAGTTAGCAATGGTAAGACGAACCATATCCTACAGTAGGTGATCAAATACTTATTTCATGCAATACAATGGAAATAAATTGATTTACTGGAATTTTTTGTAGGTTCTGTCTCACAGTTGAGATGTACCTACGATGAAAATTACAGATCTGTCCATTCTTTGTAAGTGGGAAAAATTGAAAAATCAGTGGTGTATCAAATACTTATTTGCCCCACCTTATAGATCACACTTTTTAAAATTTCTAACATGACTCAAAAACAAATATACTTCACATAGTGATGTTTTCTTTCTTTTTTGCTTTTTTCTCCTTCTTTGCCTTCTTCCTCTTCAACTTCCTCTTCTTCTTTTCCACAAAATAATCAGAGCTATCTGATTCTGAAATTTCCTCTTCTTTCTCTCCAATGAAGAATCAGAGCTATTCAAGTCTAAAGAGTGAGATTCTGAGTCCTGTAAGGAGATTATGCTCTTAGAGGTTTCCCCTCTCATGATCTTATGTGTAGTGTTTCTGGGATAGTTTTCCTTTCTTGAGACCTAACGAACCTAAAGTTGGCTATATCAATTATTTTCAAATTCATGCAAACACTATAGAGTCAAAGACTGACTGTCCATTATATCAATTTGAAACTTTTACACATATACACTCAAATGACAGCAAAACCAAAACATGATAGTGCATGACAGCGATGAAGCATTTATAAGTTAGATGTTTATCAAAAAGCAAACTAGCTGTCTTGCCTGTCTAAAAACATATCTTTAGTGCCTGCATTTCAAGTACTTTGAGAAATAGGGTTAGTTTACTGTCAGGAATGACCAACTTTATTGGGACAATATCTTCAAAGAGTAGTTTGTCTGGAAAAATCATTAAAATGGTCAAAAATCAAAATAAACCATGTTTAGATGGTTTATGCTTTAATGGTCTACATCCGGGGTGGCCAACCCGCGGCTCCCGAGCCGCATGAGGCT
>NW_018128261.1:188816-196931 GCF_001952655.1 Monopterus albus | reverse complement strand
CTTAAGATACTGTCAATGTTTGGGTCAACATACGTCTGCGACTCTGTATTTTCTACCCTGAAACACGTGAAATCAAAGCATCGATGTGTTCTGACTGACACCCATGTGAAGGAATTGCTTCGAGTGGCAACAACGGAATACAAACCAGATTTGAAGAGGATTGTTCAAGGCAAGGAATGCCAGAAGTCCCACTAAGCAACATGCATATAAGAAAAATGCTATTGTAAATTATTATATTTTTGTTTGTGGACTTGGTTGAACTGAGAGTTTGTATGTGTGAGACAGTGCACACAATGTTCATTGTTGAAAATGACTGGCCTGTGGTCTTAGTACTGTAGGAGTCAATTTCTGTCATTATCATGTTGGTGTGTGACATTTACAATAAATCTGGCTGAGCAGTGTGTGTGTGAGAGGAAGGGATGGGTGATGTTTATGTGTGCGCATGTGTATGATGTGGCTCTTTGCGGTAACACAGTCAAAAATGTGGCTCTTGGTCTCTGACTGGTTGGCCACCCCTGGTCTACATGCTTTAGTTTTAACACTAGTGTCTGAACTAAATATATAAAAATATATTAAAAAAAATATAAAATTGTTTATTCTCAAAACATTGTTGGATTGTATTACACAATATGAATAACACATAGAACAGTGACAAGAAAAAGTAAGTGAACCATTTGGAATGTCCTGCTTTTCTAAATGATTTGGTCGCAAAATGTAAACTTCATTTAAATCACAAATGTGACTTAAGCTATTATGAACAATTATAATTTTTCATGTATTTATTGAACCCAGTCCTTAAACAACAAAACAGTGCTGGTGTTAAACCTAAGTGAACCCTTGGATTTAGTAACTGGTTGGCAACAATAACCTCAAACAAGTATTTCCTGTACTGTAGTTTACTTTTCAACAGGATGATGGCACAGGGAAGTAACCATCCTTATGTCTGGTTATTTGGGGGTATATTGTCCTGTATCGCCATCCAAAGGGGAGGAGTTCAATCGGTTCATGTCCAGGATGACAGGAGTCAGCAGAAATTTTCTCTGCTTTCCACCTGACTGAGTTGTACCGCCATGGAGAACAGGTCAGCTCCGGTGATCTTGTCTGCTGTCTTAAATGTCCCCTGAAGTCTGTTCCTGTGCTCAGTGGTTGCTGAGCCAAACTAGACATTGATGGATGACCAGACTTGATGATTCCTCTGTAGAACTGTATCAGCTGCTCCTGGGGCAGGTTGAACTTCCTGAGCTAATGCAGGACGTTCATCCTCGGCTGTGCCTTATTGGTGATGGTGATGACATTGGGCATCCACTTCAGGTCCTGAGAGATTGTGGAACCCAGGAACTTGTAGGACTTTGCCAAAACAGTGCTGCCAAGTAAGGTGAGGGGGGATAGAATGGAGGGCGACCTCCTGAAGTCCACTGATAGCATCAAGTGATACTTTTTGGAGGTGGTCCATTGAAAATGAATTTGTCAATGGGTTTGTATCAATTTAGTTTGATATTACAACCAAACTGATTTTTTTAGATCCCTACAGCTACCAGTAAATTAAATGCTCAGCCAAGTGATGTTCTCAGAGTCACTCTAGAGAACTAGCAGCACCAATGTGTTCCTTATCTGAAAATATCCTCAGTGTGCAAAAATGTTTGGGAAATTTTTCTGTATAATTAAAAAAGCAGCGGTTGTGTCTGGAAGTTTGGGGGGAAACTTTGTTGGGTAAACATGTATAGCACACCAAATTGAAACTGACAGAACAGAATAATAGAGAGAAGATATATGAATTTTGTCTGTGAATGCAGAAACCAGTGTGAAGAGACATTTTCTTTTATGAAGTTTGCATCTCCATATGCCATTTTCTGTAATGTAGGGGAGGAGCGCTTCAAGTAAAATATCCAACCCATTCATTTCAGCACAAAGATAGTCCTTTTGGGAGACTAATTAAGAATATAAGGCATAGATTCCGCTTGTAAGAACATTCTGCTGCCTCCCTCTCTCTCCAACCCCAAACCTGCCTCATTGAGGCATTAGTTTTTAGTGTTCTTGTTTAGATCAAATTAATTAATCTGCATTTTTAAAGCTCCACCTCACTCACAAACATGTTTTTAATGGTTTTATATGCTTTTCAAATTTGGTTGAAGATTTTGTTCAAAATAAGATGGAAATGACATGAGGAAGAGTTCTGTTTTTGCAGATCAGTAAAACTGAAAAATCACTGTTTTGTTATTTGAAAAAATGCTAAAACTGTTTTTTAAATAAAATAATTGCACTTTTTCAGATGTAGCATAAAGTCTTCATCTTTTTAAATTTGGAACAATGATGTTGATAACAAATGATAATGAGTTAAATTCCATTCAGAAATGTTTCACTAATGTTCAGTATCCGTGTGATTGCTTCAAATATTCAAGGGTCACAAACAGCAGTAGTACTTGGTTAATTATGGTTAAATAATTATTTTCTAGCACTTGTCTGCATTTATGAAGTGTTCCTTAATAAATATATGATTTGGATATATAGGGTCACAAAGAACATTAACAAATGGGTAATTATGGTTAAGTAATGGTTACTTACCACTGTGATACATTTATGGTGGCGTGTGAGGATGTAGTGGCTCTGAGCTCTCTACTATGGTGCATTTTTTTGCTAAGGTGTGCATAAACTCAATGGAGATGTGGGATATTGGATTCACCAGTCAAACTAATATCATAGGGGACTTCACACAAATATCACTGTATATAACGAGATCACTGGGCTCTCCCTGGATTGTTGTCATGTTGAGGAGATGGTGCAGGCGGCGAAGGGAGTGAAGACAGAAACAAGGATGTAGAGCGGGGCTACTAGCTAGGCTAAAGAAGCAGCCTCACAGACTCGCACTACTGAGTATTTTCCTGACCAATACCAGATCTGTTGACCATAAAAACAGATGAACTAGAACTTGCTATTAGTGGGAAAGAACCTCCTTCAGAACTGTTGCATGACGATAATAACAGAAACAAGGCTCCACCTGCTCGTCCCAGATGTGGCAGTTCAGCTAACTAGCCACTCCATGCACCGCTTCGATAGGAACCTCAGGTCCAGTAAGACTGGAGGGGAGGACTCTGCATATATGTACGTCAAAACTGGTGTACCAATAGCAAAATTATTTACACCCACTGCTCCCCTGAACTAGAGTCGATGACTGTCATGTGTAGACCCTTTTACCTCCTGAGAGATCACAACAGTGCTCATTACTGCTGTGTACTGTACATACCACCCGATGCTAAGATTTATTGGCAGCATTTGATACTGTCGATCATGCCATTTTATTATCAACACTGGAACACCGAGTTGGGCTGAGGGCTACGGCTTTAAATTGGTTTAGTTCTTTTTTGAGAAATAGAACATTCTCTGTCATAATTGATGATTTTATCTCCGACATAGCCCATATTACTGGGGGCGGCTGTGGCTCAAGAGGTAGAGCGGGTCGTTTCCTAACCGGAGGATTAGCGGTTCGATTCCCGGCTTGTCCAGTCAACATGTCGAAGTGTCCTTGAGCAAGACACTGTACCCCCAGTTGCTCCCGGTGATGTCACCAGTGTGTGAATGTGTGTGTCTGGGGGTGCGAATGGGTGAATGGCCAAATAGTGTGAAAGCGCTTTGAGTGTGCTGTAAAGCATAGAAAGGCGCTATACAAATATAAGACCATTTACTGCTGGCATCCCTCAAGGGTCAACCTTGGCACCCTTACTTTTCTCTTTATATATGTCACCACTTGTGTCAATTATATCCAGGCACAATGTTCATTTCCATTTCTACGCGGATGACATTCAGATTTATATGCCATTGGTATTATTCAACCCAAATGCACCTACCCCATTGCACGACTGTATTCAGGATATCAAGAATTGGTTTGCCCAGAATTTTCTTTATTTAAATGAGAATAAGACCGAATATATCGTTATCAGCCCCGAACCAGCTGCAGGTGTACCCAGTCTCCTGGCCCCTACACCCGTATTCACAGACATGGTAAGAAACCTGGGAGTGATATTTGATACCGGTTTTACTTTTGATAAGCAGATCAAGGCTATTGTTAAGACCAGTGTTTTTCACCTTAGACTTTTAATAAAGGTTAAGCCTTTCCTATCCCAAGGAAACCTATAAAAAGCAGTCCATGCTTTTATTACTTCACAATTAGACTATTGTAATGCCCTTTACGCTGGTATATTGCAATCTTCGCTGAGGAAACTTCAACTGGTCCAAAATGCGGCGGCCCGGCTATTGTCCAATACTCCCAGGTATGCCCATATTACTCCTGTTCTTCTCACATTACTTTGGTTGCCTGTACATTTTAGAATTGAGTTTATTCATTCATTTTCTACCGCTTGTTCCCTGAGCGGGGTCACGGGAGGGGGGACTGTGGGAGGAAGCCGGAGTACCCGGAGAGAACCCACACAAGCACGGGGAGAACATGCAAACTCCACACAGAAAGGTCCCAGGTGGGGCCCGAACCTGGAACCTTGTCGCTGTGAGGCAACGGCGCTAACCACTGTGCCACCGTGCTGCCCTGAATTGAGTTTAAGATTCTTTTATTTGTTTTTAAAGCCTTATATGGCCTTGCTCCACTTTATCTGTCTGAACTTCTATCAATCTGGTCTAAACAAGACTAGACATCCACCCTAATGTCAAGATAAAATGTTCATTACACATTGGCATACATTACCAAAAAAACTGTATTGTTGGGTGACTGAATGTGAAGGCCTCAGCCCTGGCCTTCGCCATGTGAGGCCCTAAGCCACCGACCGGCAGTGGAATTAGTTAGGTAATGTTCTTTTGCTTTCTTTGTTCATGTGTAGATTTAACTTGTAGGTAGACTTTAGGCATTTGATTTGACATTAGGTTTAGATATACACAATTAATGAACCATGCATATCTGCTTAATTAATTCTGTATTGTCAATACATTGCCGATGTGTACAAATTTTCTTTTTCAGTTACAATGTCCTTGGTCCATGGATGGGGCTGGTCCAGACAAAAAGATTGGACTGAATAAGCAGCAGGTTTAAATACCTTCCACTAGGCTTGGACTGCACTAAGTGCCCAATACAGGAAAGGGGTGAGTTTGGGAGATATATATTATTTGTTTTTAGGTTATGTTAAAACTTTGTCAAGTTATGTTTTTTTTTACATCTAAAGAAAAATATTTAGTTGTTAGTGGACTTTCTGTTCAGTGTTTATTGGTAGATTATTTAGTTAGTGTCTTTGTCCATTCTCAGTATATACAGTATGTTCCCCATTTGTGTCATTTATTAGGTCAATTGTTTTTTTTGTTGTTGTTGTTGAGAAGTACTATGCAGTTCAGTTTGCTGTACTTTGAGTTTCCTTATCTTTTGTTGACCTCTAGGGTCACTTTGTTTGATATTGATGTTGTTTGTATTTTTCCTTATTTTTGACAAATGAAAAGCCCATCTTTTTTGAAATTTAAATGCTTATGATTCAGTCCCTGATACTGAAAAACAGAGAGATCTGTTTGATAAATTTTAAATTCTGACTTTTCCTGAAGGTGGTGCCACAGGAAAGGGCCAACAGTTATCTATAGCGAAAGTATTTGTTACCTGTATAGTAGGTCTTGAATCCATGGTCAGGCTAACAATAGGGTGTCAATAATGAGCACTGGTACAGAGGACTTTCAGCAAAAATAAGAGATTAAAGAAGGTACTGCTAAGTTTTAAAGCAAAATATTTTTATCTAAACCAGAGCCACCAGCAGACTTGTCAGACTTAGGTGGACTTTATTTAAAATTACCTTATTGTTCTAGCTTTGCCATTATGTCATGCTGAGCTAACATGCAATAATTTTTATTTCATGGTGTCTTGCAGGTCCTTGTTTTGGTTTTATGGACCATGGTATAGTTTTTTTTTTCAACCAGAAGCAGGCAGCTGTTTCTCAGATTAACTTAATGAGCAGAACTTGCCAGCACTAACAGACAAACTAGGTAGTAAATGCTGTGGAGCATTTAGCAGCTAAAGAGCCAAATACTTCTGGCTAACAAAGCTAAAAAGAAAATGAATATCAGACCTGTATTTTCCAGCTTATATGTCGTTATTTTTACATCAGAACAAGCAGAAGCCTGAATGCTTCATCCTGGGTAATGTATAGCCTTAACCCTTTAAAAAGAGGTCAACTCAGGCATTATCTTCAAGCAAAATTTTACAAACACAGCAAACATGAATCAACCTCAGGGACACAACATTCAGAGTCTTGATGTAAAAGGTTCCTCAAAAAACATCTGTCACTTCTAATCACTGGTGCATTGTGCAGGGAGTGAAGAAATTTTGTGAAATTTTATGCATAGAAGAAGAATCCTTTTTATTGTCATTGTAACGCATACAACAAAGTTTTGTTTGGGGCTGCATGTGCATGCACCGCCATCACAAGCAACCTGGAGGTTAACTGTCTCGCCTAAGGAGACTTTGACATGTGGACTACAAGCACCAAGGTTTGAACCTCCAACTTGCCGGTTAAGAGACGACTGGTCTACCCACTGCACCACTGCTGCCCCAACACTGCCAGCTCCCATGATCATCCTCCCCATTGTTGCTGGCTGTGGCGCTGAAATGACAGCATCATAATTGTCCCTTTGAGCACAGTGGCGACATGACCTCATTACCCCTTGCCCGATGAAAGGGGAGCTATAAGACAAGATTAGCAGTGGTGGCAATGATTGCTTTCTCTTTCTGGGTTTGGGCACAGTTATCTCTGATGGTGTCCCCTTCATGTGTACACATGCTCTGATCTGAGAAAACACCACCCACAGTAGCTGAAATGTCAGCGAGAGGAAGTCAAACAAAACATATAACAGTGCTGTGTTTAATTAACAACAGTACAGAGATGCTGCTGCATGATATGCTTATTACTGCTGGTGGTAGCTTTGCCCTGACAGATTTCTCTTATGTAAATGTCATCCCTTGCAAAAACAGATTGTGTGATTACCTAATTATTTTCATGAAGAGCATCAGCATTCAGCATGTTGAACACTGTGAACTGTTTTTGCAGGGTCTTCATAAATATCAGTGGACCATGATTAAGCTTTGGTTTAGAAATAACACTTGACAGACAATTAATTGGCAACAACACAGAATATTGGGTCTGAATCAACTGTTGTTCGTAAAACCCACTTACCAAATTTTCACGAAGATACTGGCGTTCACCAGTGTTTTTTTTAATCTGGAAATTGTTCATATAAGAACAGAATCTACACATGCTTGGGAACACACACACACACATTTGGGTGCTGACATTTGTGCAAAATAACTGGTTATTTAGGTTTCTTGAGTTCTGCAGTTATATAATAATATTATATTTAAGTTACAATAACAGTTTTGTCATTACTAGTTTTTATTTAATATTTTCCCCATTATCTTTTGCAAAGCATTATAGTCTTTTAAAATTAATAAACACAGCAATAAAAACAACAGCAAGTTATTAATTGCTTGCTTATAAATCAAGGTTTTAAAATTAACTTTTAAAATGTGATTGGACATATTTGTATTTTTGAATTGGAGGAGTTTATCAACATGTTACACAGATGCAGTTTATACCCAAAAATCACAAAACCAAGTAGAGTAACAGCCCAGCATGCGACACTAATAGATAATATATTTACCAATGATATTGAAAGCAAAATGACAAGTGGATTACTTATAAATGATATTACTGATCATCTGCCTGTATTTCTGGTTTATGACTGCCATATTAGAAAAGAAAGGCAAACAGCAAAACTGTACTACAGGAGGGTGATTAATGAACAAACAGTACGGAGGCTTAAGGAAGCAGTATACAGAGAAGAAGATTTAGATAAAGCATATGAACAATTTTTACATCTATTTCAGGAAGTATATGACAGGACCTGCCCACATAAGCAGTATAAAAACAAAAGGAATTACAGTGAGAAACCATGGATAAGTAAGGGATTACAGAATGCATGTAAAAAGAAGAATGCACTATACAAGGATTTCATAAAAGACAGATCAAAAAAGACGGAAGCAAAATATAAGGCGTACAAGAACAAATTAACTGAGATCCTGAGGAGATGTAAGAAACAATATTACTCTAAAGTATTGGAGGATAATAAAAATAACATGAGAGG
>NW_018128261.1:169139-187536 GCF_001952655.1 Monopterus albus | reverse complement strand
ATGAAAGGGAAGGGGGATACAATTTAAGGGGTCAGTTAAATTTAAAAATTTATGCTATACGTACAACCAAAAAAAGATTCTGTATTTCGATAAGTGGAGTAAAACTATGGAATAATTTAGGTATGGACATAAAAAGCAGTAAGAATATTGATGAGTTTAAACACAGATATGGAGGTATGTGTTGGTCAATATTTGTGCAAGAACAGGCTTAATGATTAATCAGACGGGAATGTGGATGTAGAATATGTATCCATGTTGTAATACTGCTTGCAAACCAATGATGATAAGATGATGTTAGGGTGTAGGACTAGATAAGTCTAACTTCTTCCTACTCCGTTCAAGCATGTACTAGGTATAAGCAAATTGAAAATATTTTTGTGGACATGTCTGGAATTATGTGTGATTACATACTGACTGTTGTTACATGTTTGAAAGAATAAATAAATCTAAATCAAATCTAAATCAATTAAGAAACATCACTTAGAAACCAAACATGTTTAAGTGCATATCCTTTTTGTAAATTTCTTTAAGTGTCTCAAATATTTTGGCCAGTGTGGAAGCGTTTGGCTGTCCAGCACCGAGATCAGATTGAGGGCAGTTGAAGGGACCTGGGTGCACACATGGAGGTCTGCTCAGCTGACGACACACCCGAGAGAGTCGTGTATGGACCCGATGCACTGGTCCAGCTCAGATAACTCTGGGCCAGCCTGTCCTCCTCCTTTGGTCAACGTGTCTCTTCTACATTTGTGTTAAGGTGACTCGAACACAGAAGCGAGCGAGTCACAAAAATTAGACGGACCCAGGTGGCTGACTTCGGTGCAGACAGTGGTAGTTTATTTACAGTGATAATAAGTGACAAAAAAATGAACAGTGGAGTAATGGAGGGACCGGGTGTCGAGCTTCGGAGGTGTACACAGTCAGTGATGGATATGATGTGAAGATGACCGGGCTGCGGACACTGGGATACACTCCTGGGCTGGTCGGGTAGGATGGTACTGAAGATAACAGAAATGTACACATATGGTAAGTAGAAGACTGTGCATCGACCTGCAGGTTGTGGTGGAGAAGAGCGTAGGAGGTCCGTGGTCCGAAGGAGCGACTAAGGTGAGGAGGGATAATTCCAAGCAGCTGGAGAGAAGGAGGCAAGACAAAACTAACACAGAATCAAAAGAAAAACGGGTAACAAACAGGCCTGATAAATGCTGGAAAGAACTGGCAGGGGAGTGAACGAAGAGGAGGGACTAAATAGGGAGAAACTAATCAGGTGCAGCTGGTGGTAATCTGGGGGTAAGAAACAGGTGTGAAGGAAAACGTGAGCAGGGTAAGGGAGTGAAAACAGAGAGAGGGGAGTGAGAAAGTAGGTGCAGCCGGGCAAACCTGACAATTTGATTTGTTGCCTCAGACCATCTTTTTACACCATCAGTTGTGCATCCTTCTCCTTATACAGCGTTCACTGAATG
Organism: Monopterus albus; assembly: GCF_001952655.1. Taxonomy (NCBI): domain Eukaryota; kingdom Metazoa; phylum Chordata; class Actinopteri; order Synbranchiformes; family Synbranchidae; genus Monopterus; species Monopterus albus. The sequence goes on along the minus strand of NW_018128261.1, from coordinate 186,076 downwards.
ACTAAGAGGATCCCATGCATCTTCTTGTTTTATTTTATATCCACTATCGCTGTCCCTGGTAGGCTAGTGGTTAAGGTGCAGCGCTCTTACCGTTGCAGTCCGGGTTTGAGTCAGGGTTGCGTCAGGAAGGGCATCTGGCATAAAAACACGTGCCAAATGTCAACACGTGAGTCGTCAGTGTGACAATTCACTGTGGCAACCCCTAAAACAGGAAAAGCCGAAAGTGACTTTCTTTCTTTCCACTACTCATGTGCATATGGCAGATCATTCATTGTTCTCCACTTCACAACTGTCAGACTCAGCCTGTAACGCTGCCAATAAGCAAGGGTGAACTCAATTATAGAGCCAGATGAGTGAAAGTAAAACACTGTCTTTTTAATAAGAGCGCAGACAACAAAACACAATCTGAAATCAGGAGGGCTAGGCAATACTCGGTGGTCACAAGGCATCCGGGGTCAGAGCTAGAATCACAGGTACAGGAAAAATGCTGGAAAGTTTGAACAGGAGTTAGAATGATCTGGCAACTTCTTGGTGTGGGGAAGCTACCTATATGCTGTTGTAACCAGGTGTGAGTAATGAGAAGCAGGTAAAACCAATGTGGGTGATGAGATAAAGAGTCAGGGTGAGCTGGGGACAGGAAGTAGTGTTACTATAAAAGCGTGAGACCGGAAGCAGGCGGGACAGAATCATGACACACAACTACTCAAGTTTTTCTTCGATTTGGAATTCATTGCTCCACCGTCATTAGACTTTTGTTGTAGCATTTCTCAACTTCTCTTTTTTATCTGGCAACTTCTTGGTGTGGGGAAGCTACCTATATGCTGTTGTAACCAGGTGTGAGTAATGAGAAGCAGGTAAAACCAATGTGGGTGATGAGATAAAGAGTCAGGGTGAGCTGGGGACAGGAAGTAGTGTTACTATAAAAGCGTGAGACCGGAAGCAGGCGGGACAGAATCATGACACACAACTACTCAAGTTTTTCTTCGATTTGGAATTCATTGCTCCACCGTCATTAGACTTTTGTTGTAGCATTTCTCAACTTCTCTTTTTTATTTCTGTGTGAGATTCATGTGTGCACATGGCCCTGTAGTCTCATGCCCTTTTATGGGCGTTAACCTGTCATCAATATAACAACACAGGTGTGAACAATTCTGCGGTTTAAGAACATGTTCATGAATCAGACTTCCCTTATGGCCTTTCTTAATAACAACTTATTAAGAAATTTAAGAAAACACTTAGGAAGAAGGTGAGTGTGGTTCAATATTCTCTGGTGTCAGCTTCTCCAGTTTGAGTTTTGATTTTCGGAAAGAAGCTGTAGGGACAACACTGACATATTATAAAGTGTTACAGTATGTGGATGTGCTGAAGTTGTGAGCCAATAGTTACTTATTTACACATCAGAAGCAATCACTATAGCCACACTGCAGCCACCTGATGAATGTAAGGCCAAGTTTTGCCATCTTATATTTCTGTTTTGCCTCCACTAACTCCTGAAACTCTGCCTTTTTATCTGTTAAATGCTTGATGATGTCCACCAGTAAATTGATAACATGAGCTTTCTGTTGTTTGGTGCAGGGATAGGAAGAATGCATTTTAAACAGCTATTTTGTTTAAGCGGCTTCTGATGTTGTGGCTGCACCTGAAATGATTCTGGTTACAGCACTGAGACTGAGCCAAAAAAAGCTGCTTTTGTTGGCACATTAGTGTATTTCTTTGCACAATATTGTGAAAACAGCAGAATGAATAAGTATCTCACTGCACTTGTGCTCATGCATATGTGTCTTTAACCATACTAACCATCATTCTTCCCTAGCCAAACTGTTCTTGCCAAAATTGTAGAAAGTTCAAAATAATTTTAATTCATTGGCACCAGACACAGAAACTCAGAATGTTGCTGAATTGTCCAATATTAATCTTCTCCAATGGCAATGCAACTGAAATAACAAATGCTGAAACCACTTGGTGGAGTAAACATAGACATGAGAGGATTCATTACACCCTAGTGTTTGAACGAGGAAGACTGAAGCACATGCATCAGCTTTAGTGACGGACCCAGGTGGCTGACTTCGATGCAGGCAGTGCTAGTTTATTTACAGTGTTAACTAAGTGACAAGAAATGAACAGTAGAATAACACTGGGACCGGGTGTCGAGCTTCGGAGGGTTACACAGTCAATGGTGGAGATGATGAGAAGAGGACCGGGCTGCGGACACTGGGACTCACTCCTGGACTGGTCGAGTTGGATGGTACTGAAGATGAACAGAAATAGTACATACGGTAAGTAGTAGACTGTGCATCGACCTGCAGGGTGGTGATGAATCAGAGTGGAGGAGGTCCGTGGTCCGAAGGAGCGACTGAGGCATGGAGGGAATGAATCTAAGCAGCTGGAGAGAAGGAGACAAGAAATACTAATACAGATCAAAAGAACGACGGGGAACAAATACAGATCAAAAGAACGACGGGGAACAAACGGGCCTGAGAAATGCTAGAAAGAACTGGCAGGGGAGTGAACGAAGAGGAGGGACTAAATAGGGAGAAACTAATCAGGTGCAGCTGGTGGTAATCTGGGGGTAAGAAACAGGTGTGAAGGAAAACGTGAGCAGGGTAAGGGAGTGAAAACAGAGAGAGGGGAGTGAGAAAGTAGGTGCAGCCGGGCAAACCTGACAATTTGATTTGTTGCCTCAGACCATCTTTTTACACCATCAGTTGTGCATCCTTCTCCTTATACAGCGTTCACTGAATGACTAAGAGGATCCCATGCATCTTCTTGTTTTATTTTATATCCACTATCGCTGTCCCTGGTAGGCTAGTGGTTAAGGTGCAGCGCTCTTACCGTTGCAGTCCGGGTTTGAGTCAGGGTTGCGTCAGGAAGGGCATCTGGCATAAAAACACGTGCCAAATGTCAACACGTGAGTCGTCAGTGTGACAATTCACTGTGGCAACCCCTAAAACAGGAAAAGCCGAAAGTGACTTTCTTTCTTTCCACTACTCATGTGCATATGGCAGATCATTCATTGTTCTCCACTTCACAACTGTCAGACTCAGCCTGTAACGCTGCCAATAAGCAAGGGTGAACTCAATTATAGAGCCAGATGAGTGAAAGTAAAACACTGTCTTTTTAATAAGAGCGCAGACAACAAAACACAATCTGAAATCAGGAGGGCTAGGCAATACTCGGTGGTCACAAGGCATCCGGGGTCAGAGCTAGAATCACAGGTACAGGAAAAATGCTGGAAAGTTTGAACAGGAGTTAGAATGATCTGGCAACTTCTTGGTGTGGGGAAGCTACCTATATGCTGTTGTAACCAGGTGTGAGTAATGAGAAGCAGGTAAAACCAATGTGGGTGATGAGATAAAGAGTGAGGGTGAGCTGGGGACAGGAAGTAGTGTTACTATAAAAGCGTGAGACCGGAAGCAGGCGGGACAGAATCATGACACACAACTACTCAAGTTTTTCTTCGATTTGGAATTCATTGCTCCACCGTCATTAGACTTTTGTTGTAGCATTTCTCAACTTCTCTTTTTTATTTCTGTGTGAGATTCATGTGTGCACATGGCCCTGTAGTCTCATGCCCTTTTATGGGTGTTAACCTGTCATCAATATAACAACACAGGTGTGAACAATTCTGCGGTTTAAGAACATGTTCATGAATCAGACTTCCCTTATGGCCTTTCTTAATAACAACTTATTAAGAAATTTAAGAAAACACTTAGGAAGAAGGTGAGTGTGGTTCAATATTCTCTGGTGTCAGCTTCTCCAGTTTGAGTTTTGATTTTCGGAAAGAAGCTGTAGGGACAACACTGACATATTATAAAGTGTTACAGTATGTGGATGTGCTGAAGTTGTGAGCCAATAGTTACTTATTTACACATCAGAAGCAATCACTATAGCCACACTGCAGCCACCTGATGAATGTAAGGCCAAGTTTTGCCATCTTATATTTCTGTTTTGCCTCCACTAACTCCTGAAACTCTGCCTTTTTATCTGTTAAATGCTTGATGATGTCCACCAGTAAATTGATAACATGAGCTTTCTGTTGTTTGGTGCAGGGATAGGAAGAATGCATTTTAAACAGCTATTTTGTTTAAGCGGCTTCTGATGTTGTGGCTGCACCTGAAATGATTCTGGTTACAGCACTGAGACTGAGCCAAAAAAAGCTGCTTTTGTTGGCACATTAGTGTATTTCTTTGCACAATATTGTGAAAACAGCAGAATGAATAAGTATCTCACTGCACTTGTGCTCATGCATATGTGTCTTTAACCATACTAACCATCATTCTTCCCTAGCCAAACTGTTCTTGCCAAAATTGTAGAAAGTTCAAAATAATTTTAATTCATTGGCACCAGACACAGAAACTCAGAATGTTGCTGAATTGTCCAATATTAATCTTCTCCAATGGCAATGCAACTGAAATAACAAATGCTGAAACCACTTGGTGGAGTAAACATAGACATGAGAGGATTCATTACACCCTAGTGTTTGAACGAGGAAGACTGAAGCACATGCATCAGCTTTAGTCTTCTACAAAATGTCCAGTATGTTCATGCATTGTTTACCGTCAACCTTGTCTGTGGGTACACAATCTGAATTTCACTTATGAGAGGCAGCCTCCACCAGAAACAATAAACATTTAAAAGAAAACTTGAGCATTGATTTTCTAGCTCATCCCAGACACATGGAAACTGTTGTGCAATAAAATGACATTTACAGAATGCAAACTGCAGAAGAATGCTAGCCAAAATTAATATCCAAAAAATGAGGATTTTAATTTCAAAAGGTTGTATATATATTTAATGCCAACAATGTACAGTAGTTTCTGTATACACAGTAACAGAAGAAGATGTAATCATCTTCCACCTGTTCTTTCAGTCTTGACTGAATGTGTAATCCTGCATTCCAAAGTATCAACATTTTTCCTCTTATGTACACCTTTGGATTTTGGAGAGCTGCTTTTATAAAATGGTTTCAGACTTGTTAATGAGATTTATGGGTTATGCTGTAGTGACTGCAGCAATAATTGCCTCCACACTGGTGCAGATCTTGTCACTTGGCTTTTTGTCAGCTGGCAGCCAGGAATTTAAGATCCTCATTAAAAGGAGGAGGAGAGGTTCCTGTCTGTTTCTTACATCACTGCTTTTTTCCCTCCCCCTCTTCTCCCTCATCATTGGCAACAGGTTTGTGTGAATACATCTATTTAATTGGATTCCTGGCCTGCAGGAGTTACAAGTGGAAAGAAGTGTTTGAACCAGGAAAAAAGGATGATGTGCATTTGGGGGGTGATGGGAAAACAGCCCCTGTTGTAATAACACGGCTATTTGATGTGCTTAAGCCCCAATTTCCATAGTTCAAGCCACTGATGTGTTTCAGACACAGTCAATTTGGGGGATGGCTGATCACAATGAAATAGCTGTGAGAGCTGTCCAGCTGGGAGTGGAAAATTGTCCCAGGAGTAATTTGTTTGCAAGCTACGAAAACAATTATTTGTACATAAAAGTACTTAGTATGAGTCACTCCATTCTTCTCATCGCTTGTCCTTCCAACTTTTTAACTTGTTCTTTATCACTTTGTAGTGTAGCTGCGCAGCCGCCTTCTGTCTCTGCCTTCCTGCTTATGCTTTACTCCACACAGCAGCAAGTGAGTGGAAGTCAGGCCAGGTATGTGTCATGGTTAGGGTCTGATAGCCATTCTACATAAGGTATTATCGCAGCAATTAGGTCCATTCCAGATGGACTCAGCTTTAACCACATCCCTTGCCAGTGTCGCACACCTCAGGCACACTGGAATTTAGTCAGCAATTTGTAGCAACCATATTCCAGTCATATCATTTACCTCACGCTTCCCTGGACCTGAGCAGATGAGCTCCCCCCAGTCCATTAGCTTCCAAATAAAATGGATCACAAAATGGTTTGAATGCTCATTTAACAACTGTTTTGGCAGGAGGCCATAAAATCGTCAGCTCTGTGAGGGAAAGAACACATTGCTGCAAGACTGAATCAGCCTCATATTTTCTTAATTGGATATCAAATCCATCTATTTATAAAGTTTTCACTCCCCTGATGTAAAAACTAAAGTTAAAAAAATTATTGTTGTTTTAGGTCATGTGCAGGCCTACTTATTGGCATAGTCACTTTTTAGTTTCAGTACAACTTTAGTGTAACAACATAACCTCAAGAAATAGTCATAAGCCTCTGTAGAACCACAACTTATCATTTTTACACTAGTTTTTACACAGATTAACCAAACATGCTGAAGGTGTTAATAAGTGAGCTTCACTCTAGGTGAATGTTGTTATCCGGTCTTTGTGCTAAGATAAATAAACCAGTGACTTATCAAATTTAATATATAAGAAAGAAAGCAAATTCACTTTCACAAAGACAGGGAAGGTAACAGTATCTAACTATTCCTTCAATGCTCTGTTCATTTTCCATGCCAGCAATCTTCAAAAATGATCACTGGTCTCAGCTTCTCTCTGAGATGAACAATGGCCAGTCTGCTTGATGTCCTGACACTGTGAAAGTCACACAATGTCATACCATTGAATTTGCACATCCTGATGCAGTTCCTAGCACTCCCCTGGTCACCACAAGGCCTTGGGCCAGTTTCCACTCTGTTGTATTTATATCATATGATACAGGATGGCCCTTGTGGAGTATAAAGTCACTATGTGACTGAAGATATCAGAGAAGTGCAGCTGCCCTGTTGCTATGTGCTCATATAGAGGTGTGATGTGAGTCAGTGTGGTAGCTGTCATTTTTACAGTCTTCCACTTCAGACTGATTCAGGATGGTCAATAAATTGAGAAGCTGTTTACAAGGCAAGTCATAAGTACATTTATGCCACAAGTAATACTTTATGCAGGAATCATAACCTGAGCAGCCAGCTAATGTAGTGAAGGTGCAACAGTAAGTAACAACTCTAAGTCAATATTCATGTAGCAGATCTGCAAGTCTGTACTTACAGTGGGCAAGGTGGATGAAATGACTGTGAGTGGACTAGTTCGTAGTGACAAACCAACAGAGAATTATTTGCCAACTCTTCAGCTGCAGTACATTTGCATTACTGAACAAACCAAAATCTTCTCTTTAGGATAGTGTGAAAAGTCAGGGTATCCCAGCTCTGTCCCCAGGCTTTCCTGTCTTGTCTTCAGGTGGTCCAGAATGCAGCTGCTCCTCTTTTGACAATCACACAGAAATGTGAACACATAACCCCGATTTTGGTTTCTCTTTCAGGATTACTTTCAAGATTTTATTCGTTTTTAAAGCTTTGCACTGTTTGGCACCCTCATATATTTCAGATCTTTTGTATTATTATTCACTGGCTAGATTTCTTAGATCTTCTAACCAAGTGCACTTAGAAGTGTCTAGGTCTAGACTCAAACATTATGGTGACCAGGCTTTGTGATGGTGGCTCCTAAACTATGGAATAGTCTTCTGCCTGAGATTCAGTGTGCCTCAGACCTGGCTGTCTTGCGCTTTCTCCTTAAAACGTATTTATTTAGGCAGGCATTTGTCACTGACACTGGCTAGGGCATTTGTATGACTTTTTACTGTTTTATGATTTTGTATTTTATTTTATTTGACTTAATGTTATTTAATTGGTTGAATGTTTTGTTTATTATTGCTGTACTTTTTCATGGTGTGGTTGGTCAGTTTGCTTTCAAACCACAAATGAACCACATCCAAGTGTGATTGGAAGCCAAGGTTACTTGGTCTACACCAAAGTTCGATTGGTGAATTTCACACCAGTGCAAATAATCCACTCTAAACCAGAACTTGTTTTAGCCAGACCAAACAAGTTAGGCTTGTGTGTTGAAAATGTGTTGACAGTTTGATAGGCACCCTGTCTCTTGGCCACCGTGAGCAGGGATGGGCTTCATGCTTGCTAACATACTATAGTCGGCATTTAGACCGGCAACAGCCGTGGGTCGTCTCCTAATCGGAGGATTAGCAGTTTGATTCCTGGCTTGTCCAGTCCACATGTCAAAGTATGTTTGGGTAAGACACTGAACCCCCAGTTGCTCCCGGTGATGACACCGGTGCATGAATGTGAGTGCTTGGGTGTGTGAATGGGTGAATGGCCAAATAGTGTGAAAGCATTTTGAGTGTGCTGCAATTTATAGAAAAGCGCTGTACATATTTACCACGTGTTTCATGCCAGGAGAACACATGCAATACTACAAGACAGGATATACCAGCTCTGTAAAGTTACTGTGTAACACTCATCTCATCTCATTATCTACACCGCTTAGTCCCAAATGGGGTCACGGGGGGGCTGGAGCCAATCCCAGCCAGCAACGGGTGAAAGACAGGGTACACCCTGGACAGGATGCCAGTCCATTGCATTGCTTACTGTTGTACTTTTGTCAAGTGAAAAGACTTGCTCAACTTAAAAAGAATACAAAAGTTTGTATCTAACTCCTTAGTCAGTGATTTGAAACTGTGCTGAACTGAAAGAAATTACTCAAATCACCCAACTTATCCACATTTCATCTTTGGTGATTTAGTTGGTGTCACATCTTATTCAATCATTGCCCTTATTCTGTAGATTATAGTGTGGCTAATGGCTTTTTAACCCTAGTGAACATCAAGGTCAATAACAAGTTTGTTAAGAAAACACATCTGGCCTATTGGCTCCTCTTGTATTAACATAAATACTGTAAACTACATGACAGTCTTAACTTGAAGTTGCAATCCATTTATCAGTTTCACATTGCATTGTTACACCCCTATTCACAAATCATTATTCATAAGTCTGAGTCACGTAGGTACAAGTTGCCTGTTGAGACAGATGCCAGTGTGGGTCTCGAGTGTGACTTGTGTATGAATCACGAGCTTGAGTGGGCATCACTGTCATCTCATTATCTGGTCCACTGAAGCACTGAGCTTTAGGTCAGCTCATATGACCCAATTTTTTGGTGGTAATGCACTTTGATGCAAAATGCAGACCTGTAGCAAACAGCCCATCAACAGACAAGCTGCTCTGTACTACATTCTGCAATTTAAAATATTACAAGTTATAGTACAAGGATGAAACTTTGACTTGCTGCTTCTGAGCAAAGCCATGGGAGAGTGAATCGTGACTTTATCCGATGCTGCAGAAGTGGCCTTCAGCACTGGATGTTCTGAGTGCATGCTCACAGACAGGACAGCCAGGGAGCATGTTATAAAAAGCTTAGCAGCTTTTACAGTTGGTGCAATGCACAGAATACAATAACAAGCAGCAGGGACAGGAGCACTAAAAGACAATAGAAAGATATGAACTTGGAGGTGCCAAACTGAAGCCCCCTCACCTCACAATGAAAAAAAGGGAGTTCAGTTCTCACCCCAAGATCAAAGAGGGGATTATTCCTTGCCAGAGGAAGAATGTGGAAAAGTGGATGCAGTGATCACACTTAACACCATTGGAGAATCAGGACATCCAAATGGAGGTGGTGGATGCATCATCATACTTTTGGCAAAAGGGGCACAGTTAGAATATGTGCCCTGGCCCACAATGGATTTAGAAGATGGGGCTGGAAAGTTGAGGAGGAAACTATTGCCACAATTTTGGCAGTGGGAGACATCAAGGCTTTATTGGGAAAAATCTTGGGCAAACAGGAAATGGAGGAGGCCTTGAGAGCAGCTCAATTGGATGTGTTTGTGGGAATGCAAGCTCATGATAGTGACATTTTCAACCGGCATCACAATACATTGTGGACAGCTTTGAGACTGTGGTTTCCAAACAGAGTCCAACCAGACAGCACTGTGGCAACTCTGATTAAGGATGATGAGAGCCCGCAGGCTTATGTGCACCTCACTCAAAAGGAGTGGATAAGATAGACTGGTGCAATGCCTGAAGAAGATATTTTTCATCGGCAGGCCCTCAGAAAGAGAATTGTCAGCGGATTGCCGCAGGCCACTCAAGGTAAGTTGGGTGATGGTGTGGGACTGTGTAACATGCCATTTGAACAGTTTATGACTATGTGGTGGATTCTGTGACAAAAGCACGTGCCAGTGCATCCCGCCAAAAGCAAGCAGATGAGGAAGCAGTCAGAAAATTGACTCACCAGCACCTATCAGAAGGAAAGAAAAAGGTGCAACCTGTTCTGGCTTTGGTGGAACCAGAAAGACTCCCTTCCCCTCCAGCTGTCGCTCCTTCTGCTCTGGCCCACCCCTCAGATAATCAATCTGCAACCAGGGGGGTGGAATGGATACCCCCAGAGAACAAGAGGGTTTTCTTGTGGCAGAAGAAGAGGAGGGGGGATAGCAATACGGCCATATGAAAGAGAAGTGCCCAGAGTGGTCAGGCACTAAGTATGACCAGGGGCAGCAGGGAAACCCCGGGCCCAGGGGGCCAGTGAACCCAGGGCATGGGCCACCCAGGTACTAGGGAGGCCCTGAGAATCAACAGGGGAATCTGGGAGGGCATCAGTTGCCACTTATAACAAAGACACAAGTGAGTTCAGTTTCAAGCCCTGACGAGGAACCAATGGTGCCAGTTGTTGTGTCTGGTAAAACCATTAAGATGATTGCAGATTCAGGTGCTGCTTACACCTGTGTAAGGCATTCTGATACTAATCACCTCCCAAGATCTGGACAATATGTACGGATCGTCGGATCGTCAGGGAAAAAACTGATTCCCATTTCACACCCTGTTCCTCTGCAATTTCAGGGAAAAACTGTTGAACTGCCCGTGTTGATATCAGATCAAATTCCTGTGAATTTTCTTGGATGAGATGCTTTGTGCAAACTGGATTGTGACATTTGGTGCACCCCGGCCGGGGGTGCTTGTTGACACTGCACAGAGCCAAATGACTGTGAGAAAAGCTGAGGCAATGGTCTACTGGCTCAGGGGTTTGAGTGACACCTTTATGGAGCCAGCTAAAACATGGATGGACTTCATTAAATCAATATGCCAGAAGCCTTGTCCCCCGCCTGTCGTCCTCACTGCACTGTCCAATATTATAAGTCTGGTGTCAGGTTTGCTTGGTTTCACCTGCCTCTCTCCTCTCTCTTCCACACACCTGGCAGCTATTTTCATTATCACCACCTGTGTTCACTCCTGCAATCACCAGAACTCCTATATTTACCCTGCCTTCCTATCTGCCCACTGCCAGTTTGTTGTCATGCCCGCACAGACTACTCGTGCCGCTTTCATTCTTCCAGAGGCTGTTTATTACCTGCCTTGTGATTTTCTGTTAGATTTTTTCTCCTGCTCCCACTAAGCCTTCTCCTCACCCATTCCTGCCTTCATCCCTCGTCATTGGACTCTTACTGCTCACACAGAACTGTTACTTCCGGACCTACACCATCTTCCATCAGTCAATCATTCACCAGCCAAGTCGGTGCTCTCTTCCTCTGTTCCCTGCTACTCATCGTCACCTTCCACCTTATCCCTTCTTTTCAGCTTCAACCAACCTTGCACGACCAGCCAGTGAGTGATCTTCACACTCCGCAGCTCAGCCCAGCAGCTACCCTGATCCTACCATCCTGCGGTCGACACCCATACCATCTTCTCCTATTCATATTCTCAGTATTTTGTCACGTCATTGCACGCCTTGCCTTGTACAGCACTAAAGAAATTAAACACTGCTTATGATGAAGTCAGCTCTCTGAGTCCGTCTCTGTCACACCACCTCGGGTGGTGTGCAAACATAACATATGGATCCACAGCAAAGCCAGACATTTGGCTTAAGGAACAGCCAGAGACGGTTCAAATACAGTCTTCTTCCATTGTGCTCGGCAAGCAGGGAGCTGCAATGGTAGTAGAGAGAGTCGAAAGAGGCAAAATTTGTGCCAACAGACAACAAAAACATTTGGCTGAGCGACGATGGATCTTTTATTAAGATACTCATCTCTGCTTCAGGCTGGGCTCATCCTCGGGTCATCCGACTCCCCTGCCAACCTGTGTTCTGCCATCAACATTCAAATGTTGAAAAAGAAATGGTGTCCAGGGTGCCAGCAGAGTTATGGTCAAAATATGATACTGATGTGGGGCTTATCAAGTCTGCACAACCCGTGGAGGTGAGGTTGAGACCAGGTTGCAAACCTCCATGGAGACCGCAATATCCACTGAAACCAGGCATTGAGCAGGCGATACGAGGCCTGCTGGAAGCAGGTGTTCTGGTGGCTGAACCAAATCCATGCAGTATCACACCAATTTTGCCAATAAAGAAAGCTGACAAAAGTATAGACTAGTGCATGATCTGCGAGCTCTAAATGAGGTTGTGGAAGATTTCCAAGCTGAAGTCCCAAATCCACATACCTTGTTGTCAAATGTTCCGCCAGACGCTAAGTGGTTCATGGTGGTTGATTTGTGTTCTGCATTCTTCAGTGTGCTGCTAAGCGAGAACAGTCAGTCAGTCAGAGAACACCTAATCCCACCACAGTGAAGGAGATAATGACCTTCCTGAGAATGACTGGTTACAGTGCAGAGTGGATTGATGGATATTCCACTATTGTCCAACCATTGAGAGATATGGCTAAAGCAGGAGGTGTAAGGAAACCTCCAGGGGAATTTGACATGGACTTCTGAAGGAAATATGGCATTTGAAACAATGAAATCATTACTGCAGCAAGCACCGGCTCTCACTCTCCCAGACTATGAGAAACCATTTTTGTTGTACATGTCATGTCGACAGAACCATGCCTGTGGGGTGCTGACCCAAAAGCCAGGAGTGAGTTCACATGCGCAGCCTATAGCATATTATTCTGTGGCTTTAACTCCAGTTGAGCTGGGGCTGCCACCTTGTTGTCATTACTTGGCTGCAGCACATTTGATATATGAGAAAGCATCAGCCCTGACAATGGGCTATCCTATGGAGATAAATTCCCATCACAAACTGGAAAACTTGGTTGAGAGAGGTAAGTCTGTGTTAACTACACATCTCAGTGACTATCACAGACTTCTTGAGTACCCAGATGTGACATTGCATGTGTGCAAAGTGAAGAATCCAGCTGATTCTATTCCACTGCCCTTTGAAAGAGAGCCACATGATTGTGTAGCTGAGGCAGAACGATATGCCAAATTATGCTCTGTTAGAAATACCCAATTCTTTTGTTGGAAGCGTGAGAAGTGAAGACAGGAGAGGACTGTTTAAAATCAACAGAAAGTTTACTCAAACTCTGGGCAGGGGTGAAGCCATACAGTGCTGGAATCAGAGAGACAGAGCTCCCGCAGGAGATCCATTCTCTGAACCCCAAGTTACATGTTTTCATTGCATTTATCTGCTTGGGCTAGGCCCGCCCTGGGCAGAGGTACAACATTCAACACTTCGTAATCCTGTTGGCCATTTGGTATAAGCAGGAGTTCACACCTCCTTGCCGGAATGTGGTAAAATCCAGGTATGTGTTTGTGTGTTTCTCAGGTGGCAGCTTCATCTTGATCTAGGTGAAGGTGCAAAACAGGCCAACAGGTCTTTGTTAAAATGTAAAATAGGCTGTCTGGTTACCTGAAAGTACAGACACTATGTCTACACAGAAGGTAAAGCAGGCAGTACCTACTTCAGTATCACTTGACTCTCATCCATACAATTGTAAGATATAAGCAAGGAAAATAAAGGTATGAAAGGTAACTAAAAAAGATGAAGAGCTGAAAAGTAACTAAAGGGAACTAAAGGTATGAAAAGTAACTAAAGCTTATAAAATAACTAGAGCCTATAAGAATCAAAACTTACAATTCCCTTTTTTGACATGATTTTATCATGCCAATCAAAAAAGGTGGAGAATTATAAACTGTGTTGGAGGACCAACCTGAATATCAGAGACAAATCAGTCATCCAACCAGAGGGAGCATAAGGCCCCCTTTGGAAGCTCAATGTAATGTAAACATGTCTTCACTGCTAGCATACTACACCATGTTGCCAAAAGCATCTGTCCACCTGCCTTCTCATGTAAAGGAGCATGAGTGAAAGCCGATTCTTGACCCACAGGGTCCAAATTGGTGCTGGCCCACCCTCTGCAGTTAAAACAGCTTCCACTCCTCTGGGAAGGTTGTCCATGGAGTCCAGGAATGGGAGACTGTTCAAATGTCTTGGTACATTGAAGCCTCAAGAGTTCTTCTCTCTGGATCAAAGAGACTAAGCACAGTTCCTGAGAAGCAATTTCACCTCATGAGCCGATGCCCTGCAATGGGAAAATAATAAGCAGAGCAATTGACAGTAAGTTCATCCTAATTAACCAGAGTATAAATCATTCATAACATGTCCAGCAATAGTAATCTAATCCACATCTTTATTTACTGTGAACCACTGGGAAAGAAAAGATTCGAAACCTGTTGCTATTTAATTTTTAACTTATACACCAATTTCATCTATGTACACTCTGTTATTAGCCGTTCCTCTGGGGCCTGCCTTCTCTCCTGGTCCTGTGATGTAGGTGGGATGTAGATAACAGCTTTTCCCTAGCTCCTTGTCTTCTCTCAAGGAGAGCATGTGAAAGGGACATCAGCAGCGGGCCTGGGAGTGGCAAGCAAGATGGCGTCAGTGTTGGTGGCTGCTCGTCTGTTGCTCTCATTCTGGCTGATGATTATGGCGTTTTTAATTGCCAGTGTATCAAGGACGAAGTCTCTGCTGGTGTACGATCGCCGGTTCCTTTTGGACCTTCAATCTAAGGGCGGGGATCTACGTGTGCTTGGACGTGACGGACGAGGAACTGTTCCCCCGGTTTTATCGGGGATCCCGGCTTACTTGCTCCAGGCCTCGGCCTTGTTCTCTTGGCGAAAACGTTTTCGTCGGCACGGCCGGCATAGTGGTCGGTTGGTGAGACTAAAGGCTCATCTTACATACTCTTCGTCTAGCCCCTGGAGGGGCTGGAGACCTTACCCCGGGTCTATGGTGCCGCGGCGTGTACTTTTTCCTAACCACAGCTATCTGGTGTTTGTTGTGGGTGGTGACGGGGGCCCGGATGGGTTGGTGTATTTTGCGGCATTTGAGCTTGAGACTGGAGAGAAGTTAACAGTGAGAGCATAAGGAGAGGGCGCAGCGGTGGGGGTGGGCACGTTTTCTTTGTTCTCAAGTGGTTGTGTCTCTGGATGTTCAGGAGTTGTTACAGGCATTTGTGTGGTCAATGATGCAGAGGACTGGAGTTGGAGCGCAATTTTAACCTCAGGGAGGAAACAATGGCAGTTTGCAAGAAGCTTCTGCCTTTAGAGCCGAGACACCCCCTGGTGGGGCAGAACTTGGGATATGCTAAGTGTGTCCAGGTGTGGGCTAGTGGGGCTTTGTTGAAATGTAAATAGGTCGTCTGGTTGCCTGGGGGATGCAGACATTCAAAAGTTGCAGAAAGTAAGCAGATTCTACCTCATTACAATTGTAAGACATATAAGCAAGGAGAATAACTGTATTAGAAAATAACCAGGGCTCAGTAATGCACAATAATCAATACAGCTGTAATCAGGTAAGATAAAGTTATGAAAGGTAACTAAAGGGAACTAAAGGCATGAGAAGTAACTAAAGCTGATAAAGTAACTAGAGTCTATAAGACTCAAATCTTACATGACCTTGGCTGCATTTCGGTTCTTTCTTATTTGAAACGTGATCAATATGTGTGTAAGTAGATGGGGAATTAACATGTAAGCTTTAATTACATTCCATTGAAGTGAACAAAATGACTCGAAAAAAGATTTGTTAATTTTGCTGAACAAGATTCAAAGAACTGAATCAGTAAAATGATCCAAACTTCCCATCACTAGAGACAAAATGAAATATTCATTGGAGTTAATTCCAAAAAAAAAGAAATTAAATTAAACACATTTTACTTCAAATTTCTAAGTGTTTAAAGTCTAAACAGATAAAACCACAAACCCAATTAACACTGCATTTCCAGCTGTGGTCTGAATAATGTCAAAATTGCAGGTGTCATAAAAGTAGTTTACTAATGATTTCAGCAAGTGTGCATTTACCAAGTCTTCGTTCATACACAGTATGTGTGCTCACTGTCATATGGCCATGGTGTCAGCACACTGGCAGACTAGAATCAGAGACAGAAAGGAGTAGGCCAGAAGGAATGAGAAGAGAGAATTTTTTTTTTTAAATTTCTTCACAGATATACTAGCTCACATCAATTTTGTTTTTCACAATGAAATACTTAAAACAATAATGATTTATTTAAATAAATTGATGAAGGCCTATGTAATTTCTGTTGGAAGTTTTGTATGCTGGGAAGTCATTCAACACGTTAAACACAATACATTACTTTAACCATCACAAAGTCATGTTTTATGTTCAGAGGCAGTGTGGAATCACAGACAGTGATGGTATGCAACTAGAGACATGAAGTAAAAAATGGAGAGTTTAGCTTTTCACTTTTCATTAATGAATAGATTATTTAATAATCAATATACACTGATTAAGCATAACATTATGACCATCTGTACATCTGTATTCACTTCAATGCAACAGTTATGCTTTACCTTTGTGTTTATAATGTACACAGCTTTTTGATATGTTTTACATTTTATGCCTCATTTCAATAGCCACACCCTAGTAGTCCTCAGGGTGTAGGACTACTCTCTCTCACACACACACCGCTACTTGTTTTTCCTACTGTGGGGCCTGCTCACACACATGTGCCCCTACTTGTTTTTCTTACTGTGTGGGGACTGCACACACACACCCACACACGTTTGTTTTCTCTACTTTGTGAGGCCTGCTGACACAAAACTTCAGCTTTTGATTTTGAGAAACTGTTCACATCATAATAAGTTCAGCATACTTTCAGCTAGAAAAGCCGTTTCGGTATCAAAATGTTCAGCTCTTCTAGGACATTCCTGGACATTCCTGTTTGCATTTTTCTTTTTTGTAACATTTATAGTTTTTACAATATTCAGCTTTTTTCAGGAAATTTTGCCCCATTCAAGTGAATGGGAAAAATGTTTACATCTCAATAACTTCAGCATACTTTGAGCTAGAAACACCATTCAGGTATCTAAATGTTCAGCTTTGTTAGGACATTCCTGC
>NW_018128261.1:167485-168910 GCF_001952655.1 Monopterus albus | reverse complement strand
TTTTGCCCCATTCAAATGAATGGGCAATCTTTTCGCATCTTAAGTTCAGCATACTTTCAGCTAAAAACATAATTTCAACTGTTAATTATTCAGCAAGTCTTCAGCTGTCAACAGCTTTTTGATATTTTTTACATTGTTTTGCATAATTGCCATTTATAATTTATATTTAATTTCAATAGCCACGCTCCAGTAGTCCTCAGGGTGTAGTACTACTCTGTCTCTCTTTCACACACACACACACACACACATCCCTATGTGTTCTTACCTACTTTGTGGGGACAAACAGGAAAATTTTCACATCTTAATAAATTCAGCATACTTTCAGCTAGAAAAGCCATTTTGGTATCAAAATGTTCAGCTTTTTGAGGATATTCCTGCTTGTATTTATTGCATCTCATCCTTCAGCTTATTCAACGAAGAACTTCAGCCATTTTTTCTCATCCTTCAGCCGTTTCAGCAATTGATTTCAGGCATTTTCAGGGTGATCCTTCAGCATAACAGCATCCACACACATCGACAGGAAATGCATTTGTCTAGTTTAACTCTGCCCTCTTCAAAAGGCAGTTTCACTCCCTCACCTCTCCCAACCCCTCTAATTTTTTCAGCCTTACCATTGTTGAGCTGAAGGTTAGGATCAGTGTAGAAACTCACACCTCCCTCCCATATGCTGGTTTTGTTGCTAGCCCAAAAACTAGTGTCATCAGGAAATTAGAATATTTTCACTCAGTCAGCTTGAGGAGTACATTTCTTTTTGTACAAGGACAGTAGAGAAACACAGCAACCTGAAAAACCTTGATATCATTTGCACACTTTCAAAGAGTTTCTCTGGAATTCAGCTGTAATCAACAAATAATATACTGAATATAGGTGACTTCAGAGGTTTAACACAGGCAGTGATGGAAGAAGTACTCAGCTCCTTTACTTAATTAAAAGTAGTAATACGATAGGGTTAAAATACTCTGCTACAAGTAAAAGTTTTGTTTGGGATTTGATTTGCCGTGTATCTTCTTGTTCCACTACACTACATGGTTGTATGATTTCAAGCTGACAGTAAAATATAAAATAAACATGAACTCATGTTGAAGACCATGTTTCCTATTTGGCATGTCTGAGTGTAACCCTATATGCTCTTCACTTATATTTTGTGTTCTACAACATTTAAACGGTGCTGCTACATTCATGAGATGTGCTCTACAAATTTAGACAGATGTCATTTTCACATGGGGCTGGTGCAAATACATAATATATTAGGCTTTGGCAACGTATGTTTTGGGGTTCATTGGTACTCAACTCAACTCAGCTTTATTTATATAGCACTTTACCACAGCACAGCTGACCAAAGCACTTAACATATCATACAAATATAAAAAAAAACCACACATAAAAAGCTATAAACAGTAATATAAACACTAACACTACAGACAG
>NW_018128261.1:158831-162598 GCF_001952655.1 Monopterus albus | reverse complement strand
TGCAATCTGACACACTGGGGCTTGGCTCTGTCCTTGATTTTTTCTTTTTTTGTTTTTCATCCTCTTTACAGCCATTGTTCTTTATGATTTTAAAAATTGAACTTTCATAATTTAAATCAATACAGAATGACAGTCTGTCTTTGATTCTTTGTGACCTGTTGAAATAACAGTGTTGTAGCAGTTGAGTAAAATGAATGAATAAAAATTTGTATTGCTTAAATGCTGGAGAACAGACTCAACCAGTTGTTAAACCCCTTTTCCCTCTGTAACCTTTAGGCCCTGCATTCCCAGTCTATGGTCAGAACAAGCCCTCCATGACCCCCTTTGGGCAGCCCACGGCTGGTCCTGGCATGTCCAATAACCCATTCATGGTGAGCATGCATGGTCTTTTTTAAAGACTGCTAAAGGAGGAAATAAAGAGCAACCTGTATAAAGGAGCTTTGTTGGCTCAAGGAAACAACTGAACTGACTGATTTCACTGAGAACATTTCTATTTATAGTATTTAATTTGAAAGGATAGCTGTTTCTCAGCAGAAATGCTTTTGCTGATCTCATAAACCTTGGTACTGACTTGCTGTCTTATTTCAGGCGGGAGCCCCAGCCGGGTCATTCCCTTCAGGGGGTTCATCCACCAACCCTTTTCTGTAGCACAGCTCCCGGTCCTCGCTACCAGAGGGCAGCATGCAGCACATATTCAACACAACTGTTCCCTCGCACAGTTATTTTACTTTTCATACCTTTATTTTCCTTGGTTCTACATATTAAAGCTGTATTGATGACTGCTGTATTCTACTGAGTGAAACTTTGGAACTGCATGCTGCAAATTCTGTAGGGACAGGATGTCTGTATCTTCAAGTAACCAGATGGCCTATTTTACATTTTAACAAAGACCTGTTGACTTGTTTTGCACCTTCACTTAGACCCGCTTAGCATATTGCAAGTTCTGCTTTGTTGTGGTATCTTGCAGAGACAGGGGGCCTACAACCTGAGATGACCACCTGGCCCGATTAGCATACTCACTAGGTCCTGTAATAGCATCACACACACAGGGGGTCTGCAGCGCAGACAACCCATTGTTCAGTGTTCATTGATCAAGCTACCGCCTGAAAATCACACACACACACCTGGTTTAGATCACATTTCAGCAAGCAAACACAGGCAGGGCTTGACCTGCTAACGCCAAATGGCCAATAGGATTACAAAGTGTGAAATTTTGTAACTCTGTCCAGGGCGGACCTAGCCCAAGAAGATAAATGTAATGAGAAAACGTAACTCGTGGATCAGAGAATGGATTTCCTGTGTGAGCTCTGTCTCTGATCCCAGCGCTGTATGGCTTCACTTGTGACCAGACTTTGAGCAAACTTTGTTGATTTTAAACAGTCCACTCCTGTCTTCACTTCTTGCGCTTCTGTTAGATATTAGTAAATCAGTTAGATAATTGTTAAGACATTGTGTTGAATCAGATGTGTTAGTAATGTAATTTAGTAAGATTCAAAGTCTGCTTTAGTCTGTTTTGTTGTTGTTGTTTAGCAGACAGAATGTTGGTTCTGAAAAGTGAACCATAGGCACCAATTCTTTTCCTGTATTAACCTTGTATTAGAATAATATGTCTGAATAAATGAATGCCATAGCTACACACCATGTGACAACATACACATTGAGATTCTTCATTTTGTTATGACTAGGTAGAAATGCAGCTGCTCAAAGCATGTGGAGCACTAGATAAGAGATGGAGTCTTCGGACTGACTTCATTTGGGTAAGGGGTTAGCCCAAAACATATAAATGTATTAGGCTCTGTGTGGCCAGGGACTCCACTTTCCAACAGCCTGTGTGTGTGTCTCTGGAAGGGGGAGCAACCTGGGTCGTGTTTGTAATTTTTACTTGTGGTTAAAATATATCAGCGATAGATGAAAGATGGACTCCTTTGTTATTCAGAGCTGTCCAATTAAAGAACTGTGGTATTACACTTCCAACAAATTAACCGAGTTAATTCTAACATGGGTACGTGGGTAAAGGTAAGGGTGAGGGTGTGCTTGTGTTTGTTATTACAGGTCTGAACTTTTGTCCTAATGTGCTAAATTATCATGCAGCTTTTTGTGAGACCACAAAGACACAATTTAAATGATTAAATGCAAAGTGTCATTGAATGTTTTAAAAATTAAATTAAACTCTACTTTTGTCCTAAAAACAGGAAAAATGGCAACACTTGGTTTTTCTTTATAAAATGATACCTCTGATACTGCAACATACCATAATTGTTATGGTGGGGGGTATAGGTTCTGTTTTATTACAAAGCCTCTTCCAGCTCTTTCAAACCAGGAACTCACAAAGACGAAGTAGACCACTTAGATTTTATAAAAAATAACCGTGCTGGTTTATTCAGAGGATCACAGGTAAAATTAACATTACACGTCCAGATCTCTCCCACTATCCATCACATTTAGACTCTTGTTGTTGTTGCTGTTCCTCTTCTATACAATATTAACCACTTGGTTGGGACAGCCCATTCTACCCAGGCACGTCAAACCGTGGCGTCACCTGATACGCCAGCTTGCAGCTGACCATAACAACAGTCAAAACATGAGGAAAAGTCAAGGTGTGTGGCTGTTGATTAGTGGTGTGTATCTAAGAACAATTTGACATGACATTTCACATTAAGACAATATTATGATTAGCATTACAGTTAATAATAACAATCATCCCTGCCTGCAGCCTTTGTCTGATTTAATTAACCTTGGCCTAGATGCAGTCTGCAAGCACATCAGAATAACTAAGCATTTAACAGCCTGAGCTAGACATCCTGTCTCCACTAAACATTTCTAGACAACAAATCTCTGAATATCTATCTAACTAAGAAATTACCTAACTGGGGAGAAAGAGGACTCAAGATGCAAGCTCAGTGCTAGGTGCAATAAAAGTAATTTTATTTACACAGTCTAGGCAACTGGAGAGAACAAAGCCACTGATATTAATGTGGTCCAAACCAGGGTAGAGTGTAGAGGCTGAGCAGACCAGGATGAGCAAGTAAGCAGGCAGACGAGCAGCAGTAACCAAGAGGATCAGAGGTGCAGGATGGACAGGTGAGTAGACTGGGGAGCGGCAAGAAGCAGAGGACGAGAAGATGAGCCAGCAGCAGGCCAGACAACAGGAGGGACACAGGGAACCAAAGGACGAGCAGGTGTAGAGTCCAGGAGGTGGAGGCCTCCAGGTAGTGGGAAAGAGGTAGCCTGAGAGCCCAGCAATGAAGAGAGAATTAGTTACTCTATGGCCAGGGAGACACTCACAGGCACCGGGTGAAGAGGCGAGGAGATGGAGTGAGTAGAGACGGTAGGATGAGTTGCTGGAGCCGAACTGTAGTGCCGATCTCTGTAGAAGACGGAGGGAGGAATGGCAACCGGTCCTGGAGAAGAGAAACTGCAGTAAACTACGTGGGAGTGGGAGCAGAGCATGAATAGCACAGCACAGCACAGAACCAGGGACGCTGCTACAGGAAACGCTCAGGTGAGTAGCTTTAGCAGAGGAGTTCAAGGTGGGCACACTGGAGGATAGTCTCAAGTTAGCAAAAGAAAACAACATGGTTATCTCCAAAGCAAGGAGGATAGCATGAGCGCCAGGGAGGACAGTCACAGCAGGAGAAAAGGGCGTAATCCTTCATGTTCCATTCTGGAGTCAAAGTGTCGTGACAGTGAATCACACATAATCCATGCCACAGTTAGCACCAACCTCACCATTAGCGTCCGTAACCTCAACGTGTATGTCATCTTTT
>NW_018128261.1:157314-158755 GCF_001952655.1 Monopterus albus | reverse complement strand
CCACATCCAGTGAGCCGCTGATTGGGGATGTGCCACAGCTGTGTCGCCGAGCTTGCAGGAAGAGAGAGAACGGGAAAGAGAAAAAGGGAAGAGAGGCAGGTGACGCCAAGCGGACCTGACAATAAAGGTAGGGTAGGGTAGAACTTTATTGATCCCACAGTGGGGAAATTCCAATGTTTCAGCAGCAGTAAGGGACAAAAACAACAGAGAGCAAGCAACAAGACACCATAAGAACAGATACCACACACCAATCTTGATAGACAAATTCAAAAAGCATGGAAAGAAAAAAAAAACAAAAGAGGACAGAGCTACTGGAACTCGCTGCCGCTCCGTGTGGCACGTCTTAAAAAACAAATCGAGAATACCCAAAAACAAGACAGTACAAGCATTTCAAAACAGCAAACACCACAAGGATCTCTTAAAAACAAATCAAGAATTTGAGAATACCCAAAAAACAAGACAGTACAAGCATTTCTGAGAAAAATTCAGGAACAGATATCGCTCTCACTCAAATCACAGACAGGGCAATATATGGTCAGAGGGGGAAGGGCGGAAGTGTATGCATTCCTAGCATTAGCATACAGTATGATCCAGAGTTTTATTGTTCTTTGTATAGGAGGGTGGCAGAGAGGGGGAGGGAGGCATGGCATGGTTGAGGTCCCCGAGATAAGGATTAGGGCCTGCGGGTGCTGTGTCCGCCGAGACACCATGCGCCTGCACGCAGTAGCAGAGCCAGCCTGGGGATCAGTGGAGAACTGTCACCATGGACCACAGATCCTGTAGTCCTGGTGAAGTGCGTGCAGGACCTCTCCTCCTGTACACCCGCTGCAGTTCCGCCAGCTCGTCCATCTTGTTGGGAGGGGAGTGGACCGATGGTGAAAATGGCTTCCTCCCCCAGCGCCTCACTCCAGCTCCTCTCCCAGCACTTTGCTCCAGTTCTGCAGACTCGCCCCTCTCATCACATCCCCATGGGAATCCCCGGCAACTCACAAGGAAGCCGTGACACAAGGGTCCCCCTGAGGCAGACTTGAAAGCTCGTAAAAAGTACAAAACACAACGCAAACACAATAAAAGTTGTATCACTGGTAGCTGTGTGGCGTGTTCTTTTATTTTGAAAAAAGAAGACTAATAAAAGGATATTTCACAGTGTGAAATTTATTATGCACTAACGTATCGAAATTAGCATGTGCACATGGATCTTCATTGTTTTGGGAAAACAGAAGACTGTTGTTAGGTATTTTTTAGTCAGATAGATATTGGTTAGGTACTTGTTGTATTAGAAATGTCTTTAGTGTAGACAGAATGTCTAGCTCAGGCTGTTAAATGCTTACTCATTTCCAGGAGTTACTCCAGGTTGTTTATGTTCAAGGATAACTAGATAGAAAGTGGCTACTGTATGATATGTTCAGCCGTAATCTTAATCATAATATCTTCCTAGGCT
>NW_018128261.1:150517-156782 GCF_001952655.1 Monopterus albus | reverse complement strand
GGGCAGAAACGAGGTAAGCGGAACCTTTGATTACACATAAACTCCGCACATTGAATTATTTCCAAATCAAAGTTGATGTGTGGGCTGCCCACTCTTGATGTTCCAAATTGGATCAAAAACAGTAAGGATAATGAAAACACATGCCTTATTCTCTGTGTTTTAACTGCTGTGCTGGTGTGTTCATTTGTCACATGTACAGTTAACAAGCACATAGTCTCAAGACAGGGAGAGTCAATAAGTACAGTTGATTATAGAATTTGGTACCAATAAAGAGACGTAAAATTCACGTTTTATAAGCGAGTTCCTGCTAATTCATAGCAGTTGTCTCCTAAATTGCCCGATTTCTTTTTCATTTTATTCCCCCTGAAAAGATCAGGCGAGTGAGACCTCTCGATTGGAATTTAGGATCTTTGATAAATCCCACACTGTAACACGGTACAGGGTCATGATATTGTGGGGCGGCTAAACTGCACAAAAGGCTGATTAAAATGTTTTTCTGCAACTGTATCACTCTGGACAATAGGTTCACGGTGAGAATTCATTGTGGAGTTAACGTGCCTTGTGTAGTAGTGTGGGGTTTCTGTGGGGGGGCATAGAAAGATAGAGAAAACTGTGCAGACAGATTACGGTGTTCTCCTGTCCTGTTGGGATAAAACGGTGGAACTGAAAGGGAATTAACCCCCAGAGGTTGTGCGCAGAAGAACGTAGGCTTCTGTAGAAGGTTCACAACTTTTTAGTTCCATTTGGGCCAAGAGCATCTCATAACGGACAGGAGGCACGTGTGGCATATTGATTTTGCACTATGACTGACTGCGAGATCATTAAGATTTGGAGCGAGTGTAAAACGGGCACACTAGGTGCTATCTTGTACCAATTGTTGAACAAATGGCTTGGCACACAGAGTCCAAGCCGGTGTGGTACCGAACAAAATAATTTGTGCGCTGGTGTAATGAAATGTCTGACCGTGGCTTCTTTGGCGCCTATGACGAGGCTCCCCCGGCAGAGGGAACTGTAGGACTGTTTATTAAACAAACTAGTTTGAGGACTAATAAAGCACGCCTTTCTCACAACAGAGCTAGCGTCTTACAGAAGCACAAGACAGAGGCCAAACTTAAACGGTGTGAAACATTCCTGCAAAACTGTGTCTGTTTTTTGGGTGAATTTGAGAAGATCCAAAAAGCCGGACCGAGTGTTGAAATAGGACGTGCCCATAATTCTCTTTCCAGTGAACACACACCCTCTGCCCCTCCTTCAGCTGCGGAGGAAGTCGGGAAGCCAACAGATTTTCAAAATAACATTCACCACCAAATGATTTTATGCTCTTCAGGCAAGACTGAACAAAATGATCAGTCTTTGGTCGTAATTAAAGGTGGTATTTTACAAATGGCAAGTTTTCTCAGTAAGAGGGAAGACTGGGCCAGTGCGCAGAAGTACGTAGATGGCGTAGTTGCAGGCTCTGGAGCACAGACTACTACGCGCAACGAGGAACCAGGAACTTCCACTCAGAATGGTGCATGGGGTACACAAACTGTGTTTGATTTGTTAAAAGCATGTAATCCTTCGGTGAAAACTCAGACTTCCACTTGTTGTTCTTCTTCGGCTAAAGATAACAGGAAAAAGCATTGTTGTCACGGAGCTGTGCAGGCTGTGTCTGACAGTGAAAGCAGGTGCCAGGACAAGCAGGATCATATCCTGCTCAGGCGGCAAATGTGCTACCACATACACCTTCATCTCAACATCAGGCACCTGGATTCCACCAGATGCCTCAACAATAGGGCTGCCGAAGGTTCAGTGGCTGCCAGAGTGAAGATGTGACACAATCTTTTGCACAGAGAGAGTGAGACAAACCGAGAGCAGAAGCCATGGTTAACATTGGTTTGACCTTTTGACATGGAGAGGGTTAAACGCATCCACAGGACTAAGATTTGATTCGGATGTGGTGCTCTTCCTTCTGGATGTGTTAGCATTTTGTTATGGTAAAATTAGCAACCTATCTATGATTTTAATTTCAGAGTAATTCAGGCTTTGTGTAACATTAGTGCTTTGTGTCACATTTGCAGTAACCAGAGAGTTCTACTGGACTGACTTGTTATCACTAGCTTCAGACTGGAGGCTGCGTTTTGTACAATTTGTCACAACCAGACATTTATAGTTTACATCGTCACAAGGAAATAGGAGGTGATGGGGGACAAACAACGGTTAGGAGTGGCGTTTCAGTTTGTTATGAGTCTCACTAGACCTTAGTGGCTGAGAAGAAATTAGGTAGAGCCATTAGTCAGTCAGCAGAAAATTAATCAGAAATGATTTTGATAATCAATAAATTGATTTGAGTATTTCTTTTTAAAGAAAGCATGACAAAAATATCTGTCTCTAACTTATGAAATGTGTATGTTGTGTGTATGTGTTGCCATTGCCTTGGATACTGTTTTTGTACTCACTGGTCAGGTTCTCTATTCAGAAACCAAATTAAAGATGGAGAGACAGGAAAAAAACTCATTTGGCATGAAAGTCAGAATTTAGGACATTTATCTTGCTCACATGTTCCATGACAGGAAAGGACTAACATAAAAACTGTGAGCCACACCTTAATCTAATCTGGACTCAATTTATATCTATTGATTAAATGTTGGATTGCTTCAACACTAGTTGTAGCTTTATGAAGAATCAGTTAATCCCTGTAAACTTTAACTGTTGATTATTTGTGCCACTGACCCATTCAACACCCTCTTCTGGATCCCTCCAGCCCCCCCAGTTTGGGAACAACGTGCCAGAATTGTTTCTCTCTCATGTGACTAATAGATGTTAGGACAGGCCCTCTGGCAGGATAGAGGAAGGATATGTCTCCTCTGCTGACTCACCACTATCATCTCCATGTGCGTTCCAGGTTGTGTGAAGATATATTTTATTTAGATATAAAGCCAAGACACACAATAAAGCGATTATCTTTGAGATTATTAAATCTAGATTAAAAGACAAAGTCTGACATTTTTCTCTTGGCGACTCTGACCTTGTTTCCTTGTTTGAGAAAAATGCACTGTCAGATTCCAGAGCTGTTCTGCCTCTTTTGTCTCATAGTCCTGTGCGGTGCTTGAGCGCATCAGATAGACCCATATTTTTCCTTTGGTCACTGTCACAGCTTTTATTTGTTTTCCTTTGCCTCAGTGAAATACGCCAAGCAGACCTTTGTGAAGTGGTTTTTGCCAACAGCAGTCTGTGTGCAGTTCCATATTCCTACTATAAATTCCCTAGTCATGCAGAAGAGAAGGAAAATAAAATAATAAGTTTAAAAAAAAAACTTCATGGCCTCTTGGTTCTTCATGTTTATTTTAGCTTCCCCTCTGCAGATAAAGAAAGACAATATCCTACTACTACTATTATCCTCCTTATTCTAAACTAAGCACCATTATGTTGGGTGTCTTTACTATTAGTCAGAATTGTAGAGCCATGTTGTCTACAGTTCTTTTGTCTTGCTTGGCTGTTTCTTTTTTTTTTCCTAGCCTACTAAGTTGCATTTAATTATCATTAAGCGCTTTGGCATTAAACCCCATTAAGCTGTCTGCAGTCTCTTTCAACATCTAATTATACACTCAACTACATAAGATGTGAACAGGCATACTTTCTACATCTGCCACACCCACCTTCATTGTTGTTATTCATTCCCATGTGGATATACAGGATGTGCTCATTCTCATTCCTTTTCTCAGTCTTTAATAGCAAAGCGTGTGCTTTCTGCCACTCAAACATAATCACATTTTCTCAGAAAATGGATAAATGGCTGATGTGTGTTTGACTCTAGTATAGGATTTTATGCTTTTGTTTGGGTTCTGGGAGTGGTGGGGTTGTTTTCTTGTCTCAGTCTGAGTCTCATGAGAGTAAATACAGTTATTGCAACAGCACCAGGTCAAAGCTCTGCAGTTAGGCTACTACATTTCTGTGAGAACACTGCTTTACCTTTTGTGCAGCTGGTATATCCTGAGCTGCCCTGGATAGAGTCATGGAGGCAGAGGAGCTGGAACGTTAGTCCACCCCGTGGAGGTTGGTTGTAGGGGATTTGTAGCCAAGTCAGCTGTCTCTCTGCTAGGTGAGTTAGGTATAAAAGGGCGGTGTCTAAGACAAGTAATTAGTAATCTATCTGATGGTGCAGCAAGATCCAGTGAGTTGCTGTGGTGCAGAAGAAAAGTGTATGAATGGGGTAATAATAGGTAAGTGATTTATAAATGGCAACATATATGAGGATTATGCCTGTTAAGCTGAAGTAAACTAGCACAGAAGGACAGGCTTAGTAAAACTGTTTGATACACGCAGCAGGCTTGAGGCCTACGTTTTGGTGTTAGCATGAGCATGCTAACACAAGTGCATAGAACAAGTTTGTCTGGTTTGTTGGAATGAATACTAACAGAGGGTGGTTTCTAATGCTGTATAAAAGGAAGGAGATGTCCGGCTAGTTATCTGGTGAGCTATTAGAAATGCTTGGTGGTTTGAACAGCAGTTGAAATGTTTGTTAGTGCTAGTGACTGTTTGGTAACAGTTAGTCTGAATTAGCCTGAGTAGATGAAGGGTTGTGTTGGGTGTGTGGGTGCAGGTATGGGGTGGAGGTTGTTCTGGGAAGGTGGAACACACTGTTGAGCCTTCTTGGCGTCATGGGCCCAACTCAACGAAACACCAGTTAGTGAGAGGGTGCCCACCTGATGACCCTGTAGACCTGTCTTCACTCCTGCACCTCCTAGACTGGCATAATTTTTTTAGTGGCTTAGAATTTGTAGAATCTCTTTGGCAGCAGGTACATTCATCCATCCCTCAGTTCTTGCCAGTCTTCCTGTCCTTGCTGCTGAGAAGCCCTCCCAAAGTGTGATGTTGGCATCACCATACTTTACCACAGGGATGTTATTATCCAGGTGATGAGCAGTGCCTGGTGTTCACCAGACATAGTGCTAACTAAGGCCTTTCATGTCTAAATAATTAGGCACATCTCATGGAAAATTACAGCAAACAGGTTGCGCCTGACACAGATCTTTCTCAAGATCCTGTAACATTTACCACTCAGTTTATTTATAAAGACAAAGAGATGTGGTGACGTAGGGTATTTAACAGTGAGCAATGCATAGGGATGCCCATGGGGACACTAGAGCTTTCTAATGGCATTGAAAAAGAAATGATTCAGTCTGGAAAAGTCCTGTCTGTTTGATACCCAGTACGCTTCATAAAGTTAGTGTTCGCATGCATTGGAAAACCTTTTAGATTTGTTTCTATTTCAAAATGTGTTTTGGCCTCCTCCATACACCACAGGCCTCTTCAAGGTATGAAAATTCTTGACTGGTGATTGTATTTTCTTTTCTGGAGAAGAGAACAATGGGCAGACCTTATGTAAACTGTTTTTTTGCCCCCTTTAATCCCCCTTCACCGCAAAGACAGGTGCCGCCTTAGCAGTCAGCACACTCTGAATCCTAAAGCCTGGCACAAAGAATGAGATAAAGATGGTATAGATTGACCAAGTGCAGCTGTTAGCTGTGTGAGACTGGACCTGTTCCAGTGCTGCATGCACATAACTGAGCACAGTCATGCTGAAGTTAAAATCCTGCCAATCCCTAAGTGAAGTTAATGGCCACTGGGCTGTGAAGAGAGACGTCTGCATGTTGAAAGGCTCAGGACGTGGCTGGGTGACTTTAAAACTGCTTAGCTATTTCAGGCTAAAGCACTCAGGCACAGCTCTCAACATATTGTACACCAGGGACAAAATCCCAGAGAGATCCATAAACAGGGGCAGCTGTGAGAGGTATACAGCTCCATCGAGGCCATCCTTTGCATCAGCAGGTTGCACTGGGGTGCTGAACAGGGTTCTGGTGAATTTCTGTCCTTTCAAGTTTTGAAGGATTGAAATGAGGCTGCACAGTTGTTACTCCTTACAGTCACCCGTTGACGTGCCCTGCTGTTCTCCTTGACGTTTGTCCTGGGTTGCACTACTTGATTGTGTTTTTCTTTGTGTCTAGGACTACGGCCTAGGAGATTTGTTTTAGACTTGAAGGGGGAGAAAAATAACAGGAAGCTGCAGGGAGAGTTTCCAAGCTGTTAAGATTTTAGATAAAAGCTAGAAAAACTTAATGCAGGGTGTTATTGTCTAAAAATGTCAAACTCGTTCACGCTTCAAAATTAAAATATCACAAAACATCAAGAATGAGAACTGTCTGTGTAGGTTAAGTGCATTTGTCTGTTGGTCGTGATCAAAAATAAGTTGTCATATCTGATTCACGTCACACTCCTCCACCCT
>NW_018128261.1:139488-149902 GCF_001952655.1 Monopterus albus | reverse complement strand
AGAAGTACTCAGCTCTGTAGTTCACCCTTGAGGGGGTGGCTTTGGTGGGGGGCCTCTCACCTCTCGAAATGCTAGGTAGCTTCATCTGGGGAAACTGGGACATTGATTTAGGTCGACACGATTTTTGTCGTGTCAAAAGGGGGAATTGTTAGGTAATTTTTTTAGTCAGATAGATATTGGTTAGATACTTGTTGTATTAGAAATGTTTAGTGGAGACAGGATGTCTAGTTTAAACGCTTAGTCATTGTCATGAGATTTTAGCAGGGCAAGGATAAGTAGATAGAAAAGTTTGATTGTCAGCAGGCAGTAGGATTATTGTTATTATTATGATATGTTTAGCCGTAATCTTAATCATAATATCTTCCTAGGCTTAATGTCCGGACATGTCCCTGAATGTCCTGTATGTTCTTAGATACACACCACTTAATCAACACTCACACACATTGATTTTCTCCATGTTTTGACTACTGCTACGGTCAGCTGTAAAGCTGGCATATCAGGTGACGCCACGGTTTGACGTGCCTGTGTAGAATGGGGTTAGCCCAAACCAGATATAATGTACAGGCCTGTTGGGTTCAGGGTCTTTCATTCTTCATCTGCCTGCGCGCAGTATTGGAGGTGGAAGATACCTGGACTTGTAATGTTAATTTTACCTGTGATCCTTTGAATAAACTAGCACGGTTTTTTGTATCCACTTGGACCGCCTCGTCTCTCTGAGTTCCTGGTTAAGAGAACTGGGAAAAATAGCTTTCACCAAGTACCTGTAAAAATTGCACAAGTGTGTCAAGGATAACTGGTGCTATTTGTAAGACAAAGACTGGTCAGAGCAAATATTGATTTGATTTAGGTTTTTGTTTATTGTACTTTGTGTGACATTAACTATTCATGGTATCAGTTATGAAGGCATCCTTATTTTTAGCATCTAAACATTTTGCACTATCCTATATCTGCAAACATGCAGAATTCCTACCTAGTCAGAGTTAAAGTTTCTTGATAACTACTGTATATCCACTATTCATGGAAGTTTAAATTGGGTCACAAAAGACTGCTTTCCCTTACTTGAAAGCACTAGCAGTGCATGTTTTCATCCATGTTGTTCTTAACGAAGTAGGCACACTCCCTTAGGTCTTAAAGGAAGACTTTGGTGTGATATGAAAAAGTCAGGAAAAGCAGCTGCTCTGCAAAAGTTGGAATGATAAACTTGTTCCACAGAGAAATGCATGATTTCATGAATTAGAGCACAATGAAGCAGCTACATGTACAATACCTTCTGAATAGACTTGCCTGTGGGATAAGGGAGGTGGAAGCAAGCTTTTGTTTTTTTTTATATATCTCTGTCAAAAAGCTCACAATAGCTACACAAACAAGCAGACTTGTTGGATCATTTTTGGTTCCAAAGTTTGGCCTGTGACCACATGGTCCACTGTGAGGCATCTAATGTAACATATCAAATGCAGACGAGGCCCAGAGGGATGGGAAATGGCATGCTGCCACTTTAGGCACCTGTCCAAATGCTTGGCACACACTCAGACAGTTTACAGGTGCTCCTCATATGATGGGAGAAGATAACTGGTGCCAAGAAATCATCTGCAGCAGAGATGGAAAAAAAATAGTCTGTGAAATCCAACCTACAGTATATGTAATATCATGCAGTGGATAGGGGTCTCAGCTTGCATAGTGTAACAAACAGAGCAGGACAAGTTGGAAGAGAAATTTCATCAATTACTCAGTGTTTGCTTTTGACCAATTCATTTACATCAAGTTTCTCCACTGTAGTTCTTATGACAGCGATGCATTTATTTGAATATTGTTTTTGGGAGATCAGATGAATGAAAGTGGACATTTTTCTAGCAGTACTACCATATTGTTTACAGTAATTTCTAATTCATCAGATTTTTATTTTTTACATTTGTAGTTCTGTAGGATTTAATATTTGTTTTTATTTGTGCTTTAATTTTCCTATGTAGACAGTGCACTCACAAAAGATAGTGAATGCTCTCATTCACTGCTCTATTCTGTACAAATAAAGATAAACTGAATTAATGGCTGAGACAGGGGTGTTGCAATTTTAAGAATATTAATGGAAGATGGCGTAATCATGAATATGGGAAAGTTTTATCAGAATTATTACCTCTAACTAATCATTTGTTCACAAATATGGCTTAATAGAGTGAGCTGTAGTATCGCTTAACCTTCTTAGTGGCCTGCCAATAAGAATTTATGAACCAGAGATAATAGTTTTGGGGCAAATTAGCGCAATTAGATGAGACAGCAAAGGAATAAGGATACATACCTAACATGACTTATGACTTTTATGAGAAGAAGGAAAAATAAATACATGCTCAGCTCGGTTTATTTAATATCCGTTATCCACCATGATCTGTTGTACTGATAGTATTAGTTGTGCCCACCTGTTTGAGAGAGATGTTTGTAGTATTTGAAAGGTGTAATAAAATATAAATGAAGTTAATTAATGTACAGCACATTTGTTGTGGTGAGGCAGTTTAACTTTGTGGGAAATCCGTTGTTTGTGGTGGTAAAGGGTAGGCAGAACAAGACCAGGTACCTATGACAAGGTTAAATCTTTCCTAGGTGTGGTTGTGTGTTCTGGTGGAACATGAACAGGTATTTTTAAAAAGGATTTTTGTCAGCGTTGGTGGGTTTGCACATAAATACATGTACCTGGGCTACCATAGTGGCAAATGATATTTGTTTTGATGAATCATTGGAAAGTATGTGCAAAATTTTTGGAAAGTCAACATCTGAAACCATAAAAATGGAGTCTTGAGGTTGAATATTTCATTCAGTGTTCCTATGGCTTCAGTGAAGAGCTGTAGCAAGCTCATAAATATATATGATTTTGTCAAACAGTGTGTAAATATTACAGCAAAGGAAAATACTGAATTTTACAGGAGAGAACCTAAAATTGCAACTTATAGGATATAGTTGTCAAACATCCTGTGGATGCTTTGAGCTCAGTATCATAACACTGAAGGAAACTTGTGCTTCCACTCTGAGCACCAGCGTCACCATCGGAGGTCTCTGAGTGGGTTGCTATCATTTCCTTTGCTTCTGTTGTCAACTCCCTAGTTTCCAAAACTCATAAGCATTTGACAGTTTTAAAGTATACATTTTGAACTAGAAATCCATTTTGGTAAAGTTTAGGAGTGATAGCAGGTTGTCACATTTTTTTCATGTTTTGCCAGTAATACTGTTAGGGCCGCGCCTCTCCTTCATTTTTCTCTCCTCTACTCTCTTTATCATGTGGGCTCTGCACCTCAGGTGTGTTGCATTCCAGTAATTAGCAACTGGTTTGTCGATGCACACAGCTGGGGTGCATCCCGATGATTACTTTTTCTCCTTATTTAAACCTCTGGCAGACGCTCCGTCTTTGCCGGAGCATTACCTAACTTACCTTACTGTATGTACCTGAATTACGTCATTTTGATTTCCCGGCTGACAGTACCTGTGCTGTGGATCTCATTTTGAATGTCGGTTGAGGGTTTTCTGTTTTTTTTTGTGTGAGACGTCCATGCTGACAGTCCCTGTGCTGTGGATATCCGTTTTTGTTTGCCTGTCCTTCCTAGTCCTTTACTCCTGTTTTCTGCCATTAGTTTGTGTGTGTACCTGTTCGTCCTGGTCTCCTTAGTTGTCCTTCCCTTATTGTAAGTATTACGCACCCTGTTATGTTGTTACTTTGTTGTTGTTGATTTTTACAATAAACCCCTTTTTTGTACTAGCACCTGGGTCAGCAATCGTGAGTCCAACCCCAGTTCTCCCTCACTCTCCTGGTGAGGGGAACCAATCGTAACAAATACTTTAATAAATTTGAGGCTAGTGCATGCTCATCTTTACAATTTATTCTTAATCATTACAGCAGTCATAGGAAATAAGCCAAGAATTTTCTCCCAAATGAACAAGCTATTCACTAAGAAACTAGAAATAATATATTGCATAACCAGGGATTTAGTGAAGATACTCCATCAACGTGGAATCTTCTTAAAATGTGCACACATGACAAGACAGGATTGCCTCATAATAAACTGAACTTTCCCAAAGTAGAGAATAGTCAGATACTTTCCCAGCAAGAGAGAAGAGTTTGATTCCAGTGTGAAATGTGTTTTTTATTGATTGTCTTTATGGGACACCAAAGGTACTTGACCAAACTATTTGATTGTCTGTGACATGATGATAACTACTGAAACTAAGTAAGTGGCGTCGGGGCTTCCTGAGCCATAACTATGGTCCAGTAAGACGCAGTAACATCTTGCAGCTTCTCACGGTCAGGTTGTCATGTTCCCATACAGTTTTGCTTTGGACCTGTTTACCTACCTGTTTCATTTTTGTTGCTGTTATCCAAACCTGTACAGTACTTGTCTGTTTGCATGCACCCTTTGGTCAGTTTTGTCATTATTGAGGCCACGTCACCGGTTGTCTGTGTTTGAGTCCTCTGTCCTGTTGCCTCATCCCCATATCAAGCACTTATGTTAAGTGTTGCAGATGCCCCTGTGTATAAGGTATGGCTAGTTACAGACAACTGAAAGTGCTTAATTGGTTAAAAAAAGCTTATGTTATCTATTAGTAGGGATGCCTACTGCAGGTACAGTATTGTCAGAACTGCAACAGGCTTTCAACATTCAGTTTCTAATTTAAATTTTAATTTGATCACACATGACTTTATAGAAATGATTTAACAATATGAGCATGGCTGCTTTGTCAGGTTGAGCATAGTTTGGTTGTTAATATATAAATTGTTCATGCCAGATTAAACAGTTTCCAAGGGATCTCATTTAGAATGAATGTTGTTGCACCATCATAAATAATATGTAAGAAACTGTAACAATATCAAAATTAGTTGTACAGTACAAAGTCAGTCTATTTTGTTTCAGTGTTTTCAAAAACTAAAGCAATGTTCAGGTTAATTGGCAGCATCTATCTGTTTATGACTAAATATTAGTGGTTTTGGTGAAATGTTATATAATGGAGTTGTGAATTCACTGAGTACACTTAGACTAACAATTAGATGCCTTATTTTGTTTGCACTAAAAAGCAATTAACATGGCCTGAAGTGTAATCACTAACTGGGCACCTGGAGCATCCAACATATTAGCATTGTCTGGATTTCGTACTGATTGACCTTCCCAGTGCACATGCCTTTAATCAAGCACTAATTAAGATTCTGATTAGCATCTGGCAGCCTGCCACTGAAATGTTTGAGGAATAGAAGATTGTTCTGCTGAGAATGTGTGTATAATTACTGGTATATAATACTTGTATAACTGAACATGTGGAAACTTGTGTTGCTAACACAAATAAGACACATCTGCTGTCTGTAGTATGTTTGCCACCACTGGCAGGGGAAGGTGATTAACATTAAGGTTATTTAGCCATGCTAGCTGTAATGCTCATTATGCACAAGAAAATTAAACCTGTAAACAGGTCTTAAATAAATGGAGATAAAATACTATGACTTCTACGACTGAGGTGGCAAAAACATATGTGAGGGCGGCATTACAGAAAAGGCTATATTCTTAGAGCATAACAAAAAGATATATCCTCATCTTCTATACCGCTTAGTCCTGAATGGGGTCACGTGCAGGGGTTGCTGGAGCCAATCCTAGCCAGCATCAGGTGAAAGGCGGGGTACACCCTGGACATGTCACCGGTCCATCACAGGGCCAACATGCAGATGAACAACCAGACACACACACACACCTACAGGCAATTTAGAGTCACCAATCAACCTAAGCCACATGTCTTTGGACAGTGGGAGGAAGCCAGAGTGAACCCACGCAAGCACAGGGAGAACATGCAAACTCTGCACAGAAAGGTAGCAAACCCAGAACCTTCTTGCTGTGAGGTAATGGCGCTACCCACCGTGCCACCATGCTGCCCAAGATTTATCCTCTAAACTGAATTTTAGACAAGTGTAGTGCTGGGGCCTATTGCAGTAAAATAGTCGATAGTATCTGAAACAATCCTTATTTCAGATACTATGGTAAATGGTCTTAAACTTGTATAGCGCTTTTCTATGCATTGCAGCACACTCAAGGCACTTTCATGGTATTTGGCCATTCACCTATTTGCACTCACAAATTCACACACCGGTGTTATCACCGGGAGCAACTGGGGGTTCAGTATCTTGCTTAAGGACATGTGTTCGACATGTTGACTGGACAAGCCTGTCAGGAACGGCGCGTGATGCTGCCGATAATGTGGGTGAACTTGATTAACTTGCCAGACGAGGATACGTGAATAACTGTCTCTTTATTAAGAGCACTAATGCTGAACAAAAACGAGACAAGACACGATGAAAACACGAAACACACTTACAGGTCGGTACAACAGTCCATGGTCAGAGCCAGAAAACGCATACATCCAAGGAATCCACAGTTCGTAGTACAAAAGAGAAGTCCGATAATTCATACACAGGGAAGCAGTCCGAAACAAGAGGGGAGGGCAAGGCAGAACACAATTGTCAAAGTACACAATCTGGGTTAAAACACAAAATACCAAAACCAAAAAATACGCTGGAGTCTAGAACAATCTGGCAGTGTCCTCGTGTGAGGACGCTGCCTAAATAGAGGTGAAAACAAGTGCAAACACTTAGGAGCAGGTGAAACTAATGTGAGTGATGATTAAAGTAAAAAGACTGAAACTGTGGTGAAACAAAAACAGGAAGTAACATCAAAATAAAAGCATGGCAGGAAGCAAATGGAACCGAATCATGACAAAGCCGGGAATCGAACCAGTAATGGTGAGCAGACAACCCACTCTACCTCCTGAGCCACAGCCTCCCTTTTGTGTTAAACAACACAAAATAGCTGCAGTATTACCCTGTACATGTTAAACTAAACTTGACTTTCTAAGTGTTGTCCAGGTCAGTAGCTGAGTTTGTTGCAGGTCTAAATATTGGTGATCATATGGATCATACTGTTTACTCTTCACTGTTGTAATTGTTTCTCAAAAGTTTAGAAAATATTATTCTGTCTGTCAGGGTTTTATTTCAAACATATATAACACAGATGTTCCTGCCTGCATTGTGCTCAGGCATTAATCCTTTTATTTTTTTTATAGCAACACACTTCATGTTTCATTAACCTTAAATAAGAATGATTTTAGTAGATTAGAGAGCAAGACACATAAGCAACAGCAAGCATGGCCTCAGCCAAACTTAAAACATCTCCATGGATTTCAAGCTCAGGTGCAAGAGTGCCAGGGATGATTATTTCAACAGGCATAACGTCAGGGCCATCCTCTTCACACTAGCCACTCCAATCACTAGGCTTTTACTCTCATGGAGCAGTGGGATGTCTCCTAGATAAAGGCTAACAGCATAGTCCTTAAAAAAAGAGAGCAGACTTCAGAACACAGGTTCCTGGATGACTAAGCTGTGATAAAAAATCAGTGCCTCACTCTGGGCACCCACCAGAGGCTGTAGAGAAATCCTTTGCTGGCTGTTAAGTGCTCTCTCTAGAGAAGGAGCGAGGGTAGATCTCAACTTCAAGGCGCTGATGTGCCTGGAGCCCTGCTGATTTTCAGTCTTGACTATGAGCTATGTGGGACCTGAGCTCTGACTGTTATGTAGGTGATGGATGAACTGAACATTATAGGGAATGAGTTGGGCTGGTATGTGGTTGTGGGTATATGTGTAAGGGGGTGATCCAGAGGACAAAACATTCCTCAATCATGCTCTGCTTGATTCAATCTGTGAATGTAAACCAACCCAGAGATGGGCTATAAGTAAGATCTATGAGTTATTTAGCAGATATAACTCGATTCATCTGGATCTGCTCAAAAATAAATGGGAAACAGATCTAGGCGAGTTAATACCGGAGGAAATCTGGCGTAAAATAATACAGGAAATCTTTTCATCGTCCATTTGCCTTAGACATGCTGTAATACAATTTAAAATTGTACATTATTTGCATTAGACTAAGGTCCGACTATCTAAGATCAGGGTTGACATGGACCCCACATGTGATAGATGCGGGCAAGCTCCCTCGACTCTGTTGCATATGTTATGGACATGCTCAAGGCTTTATGTGTTCTGGTCTAACATTTTCAAGACAGTGTCTGGAGTAGTTGGAGAAGGGGTGGAACCATCCCCGTATATTGCGCTGTTCGGTTTATCCTTGGAGAACACTAGGACTGCTAAAAGGAAATCCAAAATACTAGCATTCTGCTTTCTTCTGGCCAGGAGAATGATACTGATTAAATGGAAAGACCCCACTCCACCGTCATTCAGTCACTGGATAAGGGAAGTTATGTGTCACCTTAAATTGGAGTATATCAGGTATACGGTTAGAGGGTCTATTGGAGAATTTTATCAAATCTGGCAACCTTTCTTAATTTTTGTTGAAGGAATGAAAGCAGACAAGTTGCCTTGTAAAAGGGAGGAGATGGGGAGTGCTTTTCTATCTACTGCACATTGTATTGCAGATTGCTTTTATTGTGGTTACTGCTGTAATGGAATTTTTTTTTTTTTTTTGGTGTCTGGTGCTAGGGGGGATGGAGGGAGTTTGTTTTTGCACTTTTCCCTTGTGTGTATATGTTCTGTATAATTAAAACAAAAAAATAAAGAAACTGTAGAAAGAAATTCTTGATAAAATGATATAGTGCTATGTTATGTATTTGCAAAACTGTTCAAATAATTGTTTAATCTGTTTGACCTTTGGAAAGACTTGACCTGTGGACATGAAGCTGTAAGGAGGTGCAGAGAGACTCACAACAACAGGAAGTCGTGCAGATACATACTGAGATGACTAAACTGTCTGCACGAGAATAGTGCGTGGGTGTAAGGTCTGATTGTCTTGGCTTCAGATTATCATATGAAATTCTAGGATTGACATTATAATCTGCATTAGCAAATATGTCTACATGTTTATTTTCGTATGCATTGTAATAGTATCATATGCTTTGTGATTTACTTGTGTTAACCATTTCATTTGCTATGTAGGAGGGTAATGTCTAGGTCGAAAGGTCAGGATATGTTGTACTGAGAATTAAAAATCTGCCTGGCGACAAGATCACCAAATGAGGGGTCAGAACGAGGTCAAGAAACCAACCAAGGAATGAGGATGAAGGACAACCCAGATGATGTCAGATCATTTGCATGACTCTCATTATAAATTCTTTATCCAGAGGAAACTTGTGGTTCCAGCTTCCTGCAACAGCTATGCACTGACTTCTCGGTGTGATAGGGCTTCAGATAGAGACGTAACCCAGAGCTCTGTATTGCTTGTCTTGAATATTGTTTTCTTCATCAAGATTGTAATAAATATTTTAAAAGTTGTTCTGACTTCAACCCTTCCTCAGAAATGAACATGCAGGATGCTTAGGTCCTTCAAAACCTTGAACAAAAAAAAGAAAAGTACAGTGTGGAATAGGTAATATATATATAGACACAAACACACTGTGTGTTGTGAGCTGCATGATTGAGATTAAATCGATCTCAGTGTCTGCTACACCTATATAGGACAAAACATACAATTCAATGGAAAAAAAAAACATCATTTAAGATCATATACAGGGTGGGTGAAAAGTAACTAGCTATTAATAATAAAGTCCATATTTATAATACAAATTTATTGAAAGAAATCATACATGTACTTTATTACATAGGAAAATAAAAGCAAATCTTTAGATTTCAATGTAGACACCGGTGGCATTAACCAGTTTCCTCAAACGGCCTAGGATGGAATGCACAGTCTTCTGAAGGAAGTCGTTTTGGATATTACTGAGAACCTCTTGAATCTGTGCCTCCAAGTCCTATGAATATCCTATTTACTGTCGTCTATTTAGAGACATTTAGAGAGTTTTTATCATGACTCCAGTGATACTACAAGATCTATAGCTGTATACATATACGGCCCCAATAATGATGATTCATCCTTTTTTCATAATTTTTTTCTCATCTTTATGCAACTCAACAAATATTATTATTGCTGGTGATTTTAACACTGTTATTAACCTGGAAATTGACCGTTACAAGCATCTCCAGCAATATAAGAAATTGGCACTCCACTGAAATAATAAAACAATATATGGAGCATTATGGACTTGGTGATAGCTGGAGAATGAGTAATCCTACATCTAGAGAATACACCTACTTTTCCTCCCTTCATCAGTCTTTCTCTCGAATAGACCTCTTTCTTATCAGTACTTCCCTTACCCAACATGTAACAGACACCACAATCCACTCCATTATAATTAGTGATCACGCTCCCATTTCCCTCACATTACATATTGAAGGCCACACTAAACCCTCTAGTAGATGATGCTTCAATACATCTTTACTCCAGGACTTAGATTTTATTACATTTATTGAAAAAGAGTGGGCATTCTTTCTGGAGATGAATGACTCCCCTGAATTCTCACCATCATTATTATGGGAAACAGGCAAAGCAGTAAT
>NW_018128261.1:130215-136190 GCF_001952655.1 Monopterus albus | reverse complement strand
TACTAACCGTCGTAGAAGGCATGTTATCACCAAGAGAGCCATCTCCTCATTTGATCTGTCACTCAACTCCCCCACCTACATAGACGCCATAGGAGTTCCACGGGGGGTTTCAGATTAATACAAATTAGCTGATCAGATAGCTGCAGGTTTTGAAAATCTTCCAATAGTATCGGCTTTCTTCCCTGTTACCCCTAATAAGAATGTGGACCGTATTAATTATGTACACTACAATGTACTGCATCTTGCCAACCTTACAAGAGATGCTGTCGAGGGCCTCTCTGAGCAATTGGCCCCCACTTCCCTTATGGCTGTTCAGAATAGAATGGCTTTGGACATGCTGTTAGCAAAAGAGGGTGGTGTGTGTGCGATGTTTGGAGAGATGTGCTGTACTTTCATTCCTAACAATACAGCTCCTGATGGATCAGTAACCAGGGCCCTAGAGGCCCTGCGCACCCTCTCCAAGACTATGCATGAGCACTCAGGCATTGATAACCCCATTGATGCATGGTTCAATAGGATGTTTGGTAAATGGAAGGGGGTTATTGTCTCAGTACTCATTACAGTGGCAATTATGATAACTGTTTTGATTACGTGTGGTTGTTGTTGTGTTCCTTGTATTTGCTCCCTTTGCAACAGATTAATTATTATATCCATTGAAGGCAGGGACAGAGATATGAACCCTAAACAAATGATATCATTACTGGAACAGGAAGAGGGAATTGATGTGTGAAAAAGTTTCCTGCCCCAAAGAGCAGTAAAGGTGTGATCTCTTTTTGAGATCAAAAGGCGGAAATTGTGAAATATTGAAGCATTTAGGTTGCTATATAACTAAGGCACTAATATAGTTTGGAAATTGTTACTTTAATAAGACATTGCATTATGAGATAAAAGTATAACCTTTACATAGTTGTAAGTGTGTTCACTCATTATTAAAGCACTTCTGGGGAGTTGTGCCTAGCACAGTTCAGTTTCAAGGGAGTAACCTAAGAGAAAGTAAATGATTACACAGTGAGATATAAAGTGGTCTGGAACACTCCACTGTTTTTCATGGAATGCACTTATGATAAGTTTTAATAATGTAATCTTCACAATCTCACAGAATGCTCGTTAAATCATTGTGTCGGTGCTTTTCTTATCACAAGAATGTAACTTTGGTTTCAGGGAGGTACAGCTGTGTATTATGGGAGAAAATTTTGGCTAGTATCAATTGATTTCAGCTGCATGATCAGCATAAGCAAGAATGTGTAAGGGGAGGGGAAAATATTATAAAATACACAGTCTGGGTGAGTTTCACTTCAGATCATCTGCCCTGCTGCTTGCTGTATGATCTCCAGATATATCTGCAATAAAAGGTAATAAGTGCACTTTGATATTGGTGTGTCGCTGTCGCATATAGGGGGATCACACTCCTCAGCCTCCCTGGGAAAGTCTATGCCAGGGTACTGGAGAGGAGAATTCGACCAATAGTCGAACCTCGGATCCAGGAGGAACAATGCGGTTTTCGTCCTGGCCGTGGAACACTGGACCAGCTCTATACCCTCTTCAGGGTGGCGGAGGGTTTATGGGAGTTTGCCCAACCAGTCCACATGTGCTTCGTGGATCTGGAGAAGGCATTCGACCGTGTCCCTCGCAGCGCCCTGTGGGGGGTGCTCCGGGAGTACGGGGTCCGGGGCCCTTTGCTAAGGGCGGTCCGGTCCCTGTACGACCGGAGCGGGAGCTTGGTTCGCATCGCCGGCAGTAAGTCAGACTTGTTTCCAGTGCGTGTTGGACTCCGGCAGGGCTGCCCTTTGTCACCGGTTCTGTTCATTATTTTCATGGACAGAATTTCTAGGCGCAGCCAGGGGCCGGAGGGAGTCCGGTTTGGGGACCACAGGATTTCGTCTCTGCTTTTTGCAGATGACGTTGTCCTGTTGGCCCCATCAAACCAGGACCTCCAGCATGCACTGGGGCGGTTTGCAGCCGAGTGTGAAGCGGCTGGGATGAGAATCAGCACCTCCAAATCCGAGGCCATGGTTCTCAGCCGGAAAAGGGTGGCTTGTTCCCTTCAGGTTGGTGGAGAGTGCCTGCCTCAAGTGGAGGAGTTCAAGTATCTTGGGGTCTTGTGCACGAGTGAGGGAAGGATGGAACGGGAGATTGACAGGCGGATCGGTGCAGCTTCTGCAGCAATGCGGTCGATGTACCGATCCGTCGTGGTGAAGAAGGAGCTGAGCTGTAAGGCGAAGCTCTCGATTTACTGGTCAATCTACGTTCCGACCCTCACCTATGGTCATGAACTTTGGGTCATGACCGAAAGGGCAAGATCCCGGATACAGGCAGCCGAAATGAGCTTTCTCCGCAGGGAGGCCGGGCACACCCTTAGAGATAGGGTGAGGAGCTCGGTCACCCGGGAGGAGCTCAGAGTAGAACCGCTGCTCCACCACATCGAGAAGAGCCAGCTGAGGTGGCTCGGGCATCTGTTTCGGATGCCTCCTGGGCGCCTTCCTAGGAAGGTGTTCCAGGCATGTCCCACCGGGAGGAGGCCCCGGGGAAGACCCAGGACACGCTGGAGGGACTATGTCTCTCGGCTGGCCTGGGAACGCCTCGGCATGCCCCCGGAGGAGCTGGAGGAAGTGTCTGGAGAGAGGGAGGTCTGGGCATCTTTGCTTAGACTGCTGCCCCCGCGACCCGGCCCCGGATAAGCGGAAGAAAATGGATGGATGGATGGATGAT
The DNA here is from genome assembly GCF_001952655.1 of Monopterus albus. Lineage (NCBI taxonomy): Eukaryota > Metazoa > Chordata > Actinopteri > Synbranchiformes > Synbranchidae > Monopterus > Monopterus albus. The sequence continues at coordinate 133,481 of NW_018128261.1, read as the reverse complement.
ATTGGTGTGTGACTGAAATTCTTTCCACTATCTGGACTCGAGAAGAAGTCTGGGACTTCACACAATCAGCTAAAATCTATTATTAAACCGAAGATTCGTGTAACCAATAACCCACTACAGCCTTCCAAATTAATTGAAGAAATTATGAAAATTACATCCTCCGAGAAAATAATATTCAAGCTATATAAACTCATATCAAATATACGTAGACTCAACAATAACAATACCAAAACTCAAATGGGAAAATGATTTAACTCTCCCCCTCAACTCCGATTTCTGGACAGAAATTTGCAATAACATATTTTCTATGACCAGCAATGTAAACTTACAACTTATACAATACAAGACCATTTATAAGACCTGTCTTACAGGAAGAAAAATGTTCAAAACAGGTTTTACCAACACAGACATCTGCTCACACTGCACTCTAGATTGCACAGACAGATATTTTCATGCTACTTGGACCTGCCTATCAGTTCATTCCCTCTCGATAGCAGTGACAGAGAAACTCTCCACCATCTTGGGCTGTAGAATCCCTCCCTTTCCATCACTTTGCTTACTTGGTAATATCATAAAAATCAACCACCTACCAATTAAATATAAAAACCCACTCCTCATTTCTCTAGCTATTGCCAAGAAAACAAGCTTTCAAAATTGGAAATCAAAAAAATCACTACACATAAACCGGAACTGGACCAACCTTCTGACAGAATACATCACATTAGAGAAAATGGCATCCACTCACAAGAATAGTTTATCTGCTTTTTATGACACATGAAACCCATTTTTAACACATTTCAACTTGAATCAAATACCATTCCCATCATAAAATGTAACTGTCAGGTCCGGTCGGTGCGACCTGCCTCTTTTTCTTTTTTTTTTCTCTCCCACTCTCCCTTTTTGCGGGATCAACGCCTCAGCTGTGTCGCATCGGGTAATTAGTGACCCGTGGGTCGGTGCGCACACCTGAGGCGTATTCTGGTGATTTGTTGGCTTCCTTATTTATACCTCTGGCAGACGCCCCGTCGTGGCTGGAGCTTTGTGACATGTAATGGACAATACTTACCCAAAGTAAGTCACATATGATTTGTTAGACGTGTGTAAGATGCTACGCTGACAGTCTCTGTGCGTTTTGGCTTGACCTTATCACGCTAATTATGTGGTTACCAAAATAGAAATACGTGCTTTGTCTTCCACGCTGACAGTCTCTGTGCTGTGGATTGCATTGTTTACGTTGGTTCTTTTTGTTCACCTGTCCGTTCTCATCCTCCTGCTATCCTAGTTCCTGCCATCAGTTTGTGTGTTTACCTGTTTGTCCTGATCTCCGTAGTCATCACAGCCCTTCCCTGGTTGTATGTATTATGGACCTTGTTATGTTGTCACTTTGTTTTCATTCCATTAAACCTCCTTTTTTGTACTAGCAGCTGGGTCAGCCATCTTGAGTCCAACCCCAGTTCTCCCTCACCCTCCTGGTGAGGGGGACTAAACCATAACAGTAACAAGCTGGTTCTATTAGTAGTACTGTTATCATCATTATTATTGGTAATTTTTTAAAATTTACTTCCCCTCCTTTTCCCTTTCTTGCATTTCATAGACTGCATAAGTTGGAAATACCCACACTTCACACACTACAACCTCATTAAACACTCTATATTCTTTTGTAATGTCATGTAACTGTTGCCTTGTCTCCCATGTTCGAATACTGTTTTGTTCATGTGTTACTTTGTTTAAATAAAATGGAAAAAAGTGAGCAATGCGTAGCCAAGTGAGGTCTAATCTGCTGTGTCTGACAGCTGACAGCAGTGAGTAAGTGCCCAAACATTTGGTATCGAATGTTTCCCCAAGGGCAGCAGCCACTGATAGACTGGAAAATGTAACAATGTTGTCCTCCAGGGAGAGCAACCCAGGTTACTCCCCCTTGACCCACTGCCTTTGGTACCACACAATGACTAGTGAGTCAGAGCAGGGCTTGCACAAAGTGGGAGTAATGCCACATGCCATTTTGCCTGTTTAATCTGTTCAGCATAGTTGAATAGCATAGCAGAAAAATTCCTGAAGGGTATTCCACTGATTGCCTATCGTGTGTTCGTGTGTGTTCTTGCACTTGGGTCAACAAGGTCCACGTCAAGTGTTGAGGAACCAGGGCAACCTGATGAGAAGTGGGCTACTGGAACAAGACATTCATGGACAAGAGATGAGAACAGGGAATTATTGGAATGCTACTATACAAGTAACCCCAGCAAGAGGGGTTACATATGGAGGATGTGGGACCTATGGATACTTCAAAACCCAACATCTAGACTAACATCAAAACAACTAGTAGCTCAGTGCTCTAACATTCGCAAGAAGCACCTGCTATCACAACTAGAGATTGACGGGGTACAACACAAACGCTCCAGCAAGGGGGAGCCAGGATGCAAGGTCAGGGGGGAGATATCATCATCACCCCCCAATTTCAGAGATTGGGTACAATAACAAGCCCAGCTGAGCTAAATTCAAGAGCAGCTGACCTGAAATTGAAGATCACGAGCAATATGGACACCAGGAACCTCCGTGACCAGTTACCAAGGTAACATCTTTGTGTAAATATCTCATGTTACAACGTGGACACCTGCGGCTTATAGACAAGTGCGGCCTATATATGTACAAAATTTTTTTTCTTCTTAAATTTAGTGGGTGCAGCTTATAGTCGCACCGGTCAATAGTCCGGATTTCAGGTATTTCATGAATTTCACTACAGTGTTATTCACTGGTTTACAACTGAGGTGCCACCACAGTAATTGCAGCTTGTCTACTTCTGCGTATGCGGATTTGTCTGTATGCATAATTCATGTGTGATCTTTGCATTCACCTTTAAAAATACACAGTGCTTTTCTCATGACACTTGAAGTCTTCCTCCCTAAAACTAAGGTACTTTTCTGTGATCAAAAGCACACATACACATAATGATTACATGAACACTCAGTAATGCTGAGAAAGCTAAAACTTATCCTTATCAGTTCTTTAAATATAAAACAATGGAGTGTAGCCAGACATCTTTATGCCCACTGTTTTCAATCATTTTGCTTTTTTCCTGTGACTCTTTTCATGTGAAGCAGTGCTAAGGACTTCTCCCAAGAGTACATCACAGTGTTAGAGTGAACACACATTGTAGTTAATTAAAACATGGTTAAAGGTTACATTCTTGTTCAGTTCAGTTATATGAAACAGTGCCCATACTTCAAACTCAGTGAAAGTTACATTCCATTTAAGTGCATAAGACTATA
>NW_018128261.1:128216-129209 GCF_001952655.1 Monopterus albus | reverse complement strand
TTCTAAACTTCATACATTTTAAATATTTAGCTTTATTTTGAAAATCTTGCCCCATTCAAATGAATGGGAAAATTCTACTTCAGCATACTTTCAGCTATCAAAATGTTCAGCTCTTCAAGGACATTCATACTACTATTCAGAAGTGTTCTAAACTTCATACATTTTAAATATTTAGCTTTATTTTGAAAATTTTGCCCCATTTAAATGAATGGGAAAATTTTACTTCAGCATACTTTCAGCTAGCAAAACCATTCAGATGTCAAAATGTTCCACATTTTCAGGGCGATCTTTCAGCAGTCAGCATCCATACACATTTTCTTCAGAAAATGCATTTTTCTAGGTATTATTGTATGGATGCATAAGCATCCACACTATGTAATGCAGTTTTTTTAGTGCATACAGGGCCGCACCCCGCCCCAACCCTGGATGCTCAGACCACATTTCTCCAGCCACAGCACAGAGAGGAGGCACACACACACCAAGACCACCCAGCCCCCCAACTCTCCTCCACTAACTGTCTCACCAGGCCAGGTACGCACAGTCCTGAGGAAGATCAACCCCTGCAAAGCAGCAGGACCGGACAACATCCCTGGGAGGGCTCTCAGGGCATGTGCCAGCGGGCTGGCTGATGTTCTCACCACCATCTTCAACCTCTCCTTCAGCCAGAGCATCGTCCCCACCTGCTTTAAGACCACAACCATCGTTTCCCTTCCCAAGAAGAGCCCAGTCACCTGCCTGAATGACTACAGGCCAGTGGCACTCACCCCAATTATTATGAAGTGTTTTGAGAGAGTGGTGCTGGCCCACATTCAGAGCAGTATACCGGACACCCTGGACCCCCTGCAGTATTCCTACCGGCCCAACAGGGCCACCTCAGACGCCATCGCAGCTGCCCTTCATTATTCCCTTTCTCACCTGGAAAATGGAGACTCCTACATTAGGATACTCTTCATTGACTACAGCTCTGCCTTCAACACAGTTGTCCCCCACAAA
>NW_018128261.1:121645-127222 GCF_001952655.1 Monopterus albus | reverse complement strand
ACTCTCGCTTGTTTGACTTTTTTTTTTTTTTAACTAAAAGTATTACATGATATTTTAAGGATTTCCTTGAATGGGCATTTAATCCAGGCCATTACACGTTCATGTGAGTTTGCCTGACATCCACTCCCCCACCATATTGGCAAAATTTGAGGGGGGCGAAGCTAATCTAGAGGTGCCCAAGATTAAACAATAAATGGCTGGAAACTAGCAAAATGAGCAGCCATGGGCACTTTAAGTGCTAGCCACTGCTGACTTCTTTTAATTTGGCCCTATACCCAGCTCTGTACTCATGGTTGATATAATTGTGCACTGGACATAAAACATTGATTTACTGATGAGACAACACAGCATATGAGACAGATGTTGTCCCATATGATCAAACACAAGGAAGCCAGTGTGTCAGTGGATTGCTGGACTTGCACTTACCACAATAGCACTTGGAGAATGCATCAGTGCCTTCAGCTCATTCAGATCACTCTCAGCCTGAAGAAAGAGAAGGGAACAGAATGATGAACACGAACTGATAAAGATATCACTAGATCTGTGCAAGCACAGAATTTACTGTTGTGTTCTTGTTTTGTAAACAAACTACATCTACATGATTTCCTCTTCTTGGACTAAATACAGTGCTCCTAAGAGTATGGATATGCATTTCAGATCACTTGGCTCCACCTTGTCCCACTCTCCTTCCATGACATGATTGCGGAACTTGGTGGCAGAGGGGTGCTCCAGTCTGCAGCCAGACTCCTGCATCAAGAGGTCCACTGTCTGACTGCAAACAATGTAAACACAAGAAAAAACAAATTACATCTTAAACTATGACTTGGTAAGGCATCAACAGCACTCATCTATTTTAATACAGTGACTAGAAATAAACCTGAAGTATCTTCAGGTTTTGAACTCTGAAAACTGGTGAATTTTCTGCCATTTAATAGACTACACCAGTAATTAAAATAATTATCAAAAAAAGGATCAACAAATTAACTGACACTAAACTAGTCTTCAGGTTATAGATGCAAAATCTCACTACTTAAATCGTTCATTTCAGCTACAATACATAGTATTGTATGTACTCAAGACGCTAATAACAATTAGGCTCTCCCTTCTTTTCATTCATACCTCTTGCACATAAACCTTCTTGCCCAGTGTGCCAATTCAAAACTAATCACAGACAATGATCAGCCCTCTGAAGTGAGCATAAACAGGTATTTCTATGGTAGTAAACAGAAGCAGGTATACAGGCAGGAAAAGTCCCAGACAAATAACCAACTAACCTTTGTGGGTTTTTCAAGAAGAAGGTAAATAATTAATCACACTATGCATGACATTCAAAACAAAGACATTATGTACTGGTGCAACCGACTCCACCAAGTACCACCACAGACTGTCCAGGAGCTCACTGATGCCCTGATCCAGGTCTGGAAGGCGACTCCCCAGGACACCATGCATACAGGCACGTGAAGGCCATACACACATCTGAGTCACATTATGAGTGGCTGTAATGAAATTCACACAACTTGGATGAGCCTGTAATTTCAATGTTTCATTTTGACTTTCAGTGTGATTTTGAATACAGCCCTCCATGGGCCGATGTTTTTGATTTCCATTGACCATTGTTAAGGCACTTTGTTCATCAAGATCCAATATATGATTTAGTCTTCCCCTTAATTTTTTTCAATCAGTTCATTTTGTAAGCTCTGCCTCCTCCACATGAGCTTAGCAAACTGATCACTGACCAATTCAGAATGAATACTACTGAGGGAATCTTGTTCTGTTCACAGAACTGCTAGATGACCGAGTCAGTTCTGGCCCATACATTAAACTTTGTCAATTTGACTAAAAAAATAAAAATAAAAAGAGGCTCATAAATACCTGTGGGCAAGGTACAAAAAGTGGGGTGATTGTTCTTTTGCTGTATATGCCCCCAAGCTTTGGAATACCATGTCCCCTGAGCTTCGGTCTATAACGGAGTTAATGGTTTTTAAGTCTAAATTAAAGGCACACCTATTCCAGCTGGCTCTTGGCACTTTATTTTTAGCAGTGGCACCATACTGGTGCCTACAGGCTTTCTGATTTTATATTCTTTAATCTTATTCTGTTTGTACTTTGACTCATTTTTATTGTGCAGCAGCGTTATAGTTGCTCACAGACCGTTGTTTTAAATTTGTGTAATTTTAACTTTTCTTTTGTTGTTTATGTGTCTTAACATGTTCTGCTTTTATTTCTATATGTTCTGTTGTGAAGCACGTTGAGCTACCTTCGGTGTTGTAAAGCCCTATATAAACAAATAAATTATTATTATTAATAAACAGGACAATAGCAACAAAACACAAAACAAGACAACATTAAATATAATAAAAAATATTACAGTTATGGATGAAAAGGGAGAGGAAAAATAGATTAAACACAAGAAAACAGGAAAATGGAAAGAAGGCAAGGAAAACAGGGATCTCATAAGATATGAAAGACAACTCTTTCTGAAAAACCTCTTTCTTTCCCTCTGCCATCAGACTCCTAAACAGCTGAGGAGTTTATTACCAGGAAATATGTGATGTACTGTTTCCATTCTCAGTTTGAACATGCATAATTGCACAATGACTGTTGACTGCTGCACATGCTGCTCCATTGCAGCATACATTCTTTCATATTCTTATATATTTTTTTATATTGCTGCATCTGTTGCTGCTTAAAGTGCCTTATATTTTGTGTTATCTACTTTATATTTCATTTGTGTTTTGTGGCATTCATGTGGACAGCAAAGTAAGAATTTCATTGTACAGGGAAACACGTTTCCTGACTGTGCATATGACAAATAAACACTTTGAACTTTGAACCACCGGGAGCAACTGGGGGTTCAGTGTCTTGTTCAAGGACACTTTGACATGTTGACTGGATAAGCCGGGAATTGAACCGCTAATCATCCGTTTAGGAAACGACCCCCTCCACCTCCTAAGCCATAGCCGCCCGTTTTATATTATACACTGTTCACATTTTGTACTCAGAATATCATTATTTGCATCAACATAAAGTAATCATCATTCTTTAGTGCATATTTGGAGATTTCAGCCTCATAGCATTCGACCATTGTAGCCGGTTTTGGAGCATAGACACTCAGTCACAAAATTATTCAGACTATCGAAGCTTCAACTAGGTGTAGAGACCACAACACAGTTTTTCACAAATTTTCATCTTGCTATTGTAGTTTTAGCTTGATTAAATGATGAATGCAATGCACACGTCTTTTTGCTTCTTGTGTTCCTTCTTCCTGATGTTGGCTTGGGATTGCTACATCTATCACTATGGCCTTCTTCTTCTGTTTGTCCACCACTACTATGTCCGGTTGGTTGGCCATTGCCAGTTTGTCAGTTTGTATCTGGAAGTCCCACAGGATCTTAGCTTGGTCATTCTCAACCACCTTTGGAGGTGCATCCCATTTTGACTTTGGGACTTCCAGCCTGTACTTGGCACAGATGTTTCTGTACGCTATACCAGCCACTTAGTTATGGCATTCCATGTATGCCCTGCCTGCTAGCATCTTGCACCCCACTGTGATGTGCTGGATTGTCTTGGGGGCATCTTTCCACAGCCTGCACCTGGGGCCCTGCCTGGTATGGCAGACCTCAACCTCTGTTGATCTTGTGTATAGAGCCTGTTCCTGTGTTGCCAGGATTAGTGCCTCTTTGCTTTCTTTCAGTCCAGCTTTGTCCAGCCACTGGTAGGATTTTTCAGTATCAGCCACTTCTTCTATCTGACGGTGGTACATACTGTGCAGGGGTTTGTCCTTCCATGAGGGTTCCTGCTCTTCCTTTCCTTGTTCCTCTGGTTTCTGCGGCCTGAGGTATTCACTAAGCATGTCATCACTGGGGGCCATCTGCCTGATCTGGCATCTTTGTTGTTTCATCCTGGATAGTGACTCTGACACTCAGTAATCCTCGATCTCCTTCCTTCCACTTATTGTTCAGTCTCAGGATGCAGTCAGTTGGCTGGATAGCTCAGTGGCTAACACCACTGACTTTGGTACAGAAGCGCGGTCAATATCTAGCCTGGGTCCTTGTGCAAGGCCCTTAATGCTTGGGTATTATTTACCCAGGGACAATGAAGTGGTGGTTGCAATCATTTGCTCTTTCATTCCACTGTCTCAACAGCTTAGCATTTGTATTGCACCCACCACAGGGTGCGTAGGAAGGCTGCCTCCATCCTCAAAGATCCCACCCACCCCCAGCACGGACTGTTCACTTCTTTGCCCTCTGGCCGGAGATTCAGAAGTGTGAAATGTAGGACCACTAGACTGAAAAACTCTTTCTTTCCCTCTGCCATCAAACTCCTAAACAGCTGAGGAATTTATTACCAGGAAATATGTGATGTACTGTTTACATTCTGTTTGCACATGCATAATTGCACAATGATTATTGACTGCTGCACATGCTGCTCCCATGCAGCATACATTGTTATATTCTTGTATATTTTTTTTACTATATTGCTGCATCTGTGCTGCTTAAAGTGCCTTAGATTTTGTGTTATTTATTTATCTACTTTATATTTCATTTGTGTTTTGTGGCATTCATGTGGACGGTGTTAGGTTATTTTTTAGTTAGATAGATATTCAGAGACTTGTTGTCTATGAATGTTTAGTGCAGACAGGGTGACTAGCTTAGGCTGGTAACTATTCAGCCTGCGGTGCAGACTGCAGGCACGTCAAGGTTACAGGAAAACTGCTGTTAGTGTCAACTGTAATGCTAGTCTTAATATTTGTCTTAATGTGTAAGGTTATGTCCAATTGTTTTAGATACACACCACGAAAACAACAGTCACGCACCTTGACTTTTCCTCATGTTTTGGCTAAACGTTATGGCAGCTGCAAGGCTTGCTTATCAGGTGACGTCACGGTTCGACAGCCCAGAAAGGATTAATATTGTATAGCAATGCTTGGTTCGGGGTCTTGCTGCTTCCGGGCTGCTTGGGCAGCCTGGGGTTGGAAGATCTCTGGACTTGGAGTGTTGATGCTTGCCTGTGACTCTTTGAATAAACCAGCACGGTTATATTTTTTATATACTCAAGTGGTCTGAGTCGTCCCTCTGAGTTCCTGGTTTGAAAGAACCGGATGAGGCTTTATAATGGTTTTCAGCCTTTAGTGGCTTACCTGAGTTACATATTTGGAAAGCTAAATGAACTAAATCTACAGCTTCAAGGGAAAGATAAACACCTCCCTCAGGTCACAGACAAGCTCAGCTCTTTCACTCGAAAGCTTGCAATGTGGGACAGGCGACTTGATGAAGGAAATACTGATTCATTCGAGAACCTGCATGAATTTGTTGACACTACTGACTATGATGCCACCTCAGTGATTCCATATATTAAGGAGCATATTTCATCACTGATGGGATTCTTTAAAAAGTACTTCCCTGAAAACAGTTCCCAATATGACTGGGTGAGAGATCCTTTCAGTGCACCAGCTCTGCAGAGGAGGACCAGTTCATTGATATGACGTCTGACTCCACATTGAGACCGAGGTTCACATCACAGACACTGAGTGAATTCTGGCTGAGTGTAGAGAGGCAGTATCCACTCTTACGGCCG
>NW_018128261.1:118594-119283 GCF_001952655.1 Monopterus albus | reverse complement strand
CAACTAATTGCCCAATTGCACAGCCTTAAGAGCGTGCATATCATGAATGCTGGGTCTTGTTTGCTTTCTGAGAATTTACTGCACCTACTGGTAACTTGTTTGCCATGTAGCAATAAAAAATATACTAAAAACCTGGATTATTCTGGTTAGTCACATTGTACTGCTATTATTTTGAACAATACTGTATTTGATTTTATGACCCTCATGCTTTGAGAGAGTGACAGTCAGAAGGTGTGAAGAAATGGCTCCACTTCAAACATTTACACCTCTGTGCTCTCCTTGAAATCCAACACCCCCTGGGGCTAAACAGCCAGCCCCAAGGGGTGTCAGCCAGCATTATCCTTCACATTTCACAACCTATAGTGACTTTAAAGAAGAGGCTGACATTGATTATCATCTGGCTATGCCTCCTGAGCAACTATCATCTGTAAAGCCTGAGGTAAGTGAGTGATGCTGTTGCAGTAGACTGAATGTGAAACACTCCTGCTTTGGGAGAGAGAGAAACTAGGTGTTAAGTATAATTTCTTATCTTTTCATTATTCTAGGTTGTGGCCAGCACCAGGCAACAGAAGCGCTGTGGAGTGTGTGGACCCAAGAAGGACAGAAAAAACACAATATTCATGCATCAAGTGCAAGACATACATATGCAACACACACTCAAGAAGACTCTGCCTCTAATGTGATGTACA
>NW_018128261.1:112734-118569 GCF_001952655.1 Monopterus albus | reverse complement strand
GGAATGCTCTTCTGATGAGTACACTGCACAGGGATGGGAAGATCTGTGGCCAAAAACCACAGATCATGTGATGTACAGTGGGGCAAATGAGTATTTGATACACTGCCGATTTTTCAAGTTTTCCCACTTACAGTGAATGGACAGATCTGTAATTTTCATCGTAGTTACACCTGAACTGTGAGAGACAGAATCTACAAAAAAAAAAATCCAGAAAATCACATTGTTTGATTTTTAAATAATTTATTTCCATTGTATTGCATGAAATAAGTATTTGATACAATAGAAAAATAGAACTTAATATTTGGTACCGAAACCTTTGTTTTCAATTGCAGAGGTCAGATGTTTCCTGTAGTTGACCAGGTTTGCACACACTGCAGCAGGGATTTTGGCCCACTCCTCCATACAGGTCTTCTCCAGATCTTTCAGGTTTTGGGGCTGTCGCTGGGCAACACAGAGTTTCAGCTCCCTCCATAGATTTTCGATTTTAGATTTTTTTTTAGAATACCCCAAAACAAGACAGTACAAGCATTTCAAAACAGAAAACACCACAAGGATCTCTTAAAAACAAATTAAGAATCTTAAAAAACAATTCGAGAATACCCAAGTAGCAAGACAGTACAAGTTTATCAGTGGAAGTCAGGAACAGATATCGCTCTCACTCAAATCACAGACAGGGCAGTCTGTGGTCAGAGGGGGAGGGGCGGAAGTGTATGTATTCCTAGCATTAGCATACAGTATGGGCCAGAGTTTTATTGTTCTTTGTGTAGGAGGGTGACAGAGAGCGGGAGGGAGACATGGCATGGTCGAGGTCCCTGAAATAAGGATTAGGGCCTGCATAGGTTTGTTTGTGTTCAATGGGGCTGTGTTGTGTAGACCAAAATGGTTACTGTGTTCAGCTTGTGCTGTGCACAGTTTGAAATGTCCTGAATGTTTGAAATTACTGAGGTTCCAATAAAAATTGGCAGTTGTGAAAAATCTTGCTTCATTTGTAAATTTGTCTTTTTTTTCAATCGTCTAACAAAAAATTAGCATAATACAGTTGTGTAATGTAATCTAACAAAGGTAAAGGGCAAATGTAAACATCTGTTGATTATTAGAGTTGGTTATTGCATTGTTTTAGATTAGAATTCTTTGATTATGTTGAGTTATGTTAGGTAGGTATTTTTAGTTAGATAGACATTGGTTAGATACTTTATGTATTAGAAATGTTTAGTGTAGATAAGATGTCTAGCTCAGGCTGTAAAATGCTTAGTCATTTTCATGGGGTACTCCAGGTTGTTCAGGTTCAAGGATAACTAGATAGAAAGTTGGTTATTGTTAGGAGACAGAATGTTTATCCTTATTGTTATGACGTGTTTAACCATAGTTGTAGTCATAATATTTTGTTATGCTTAATGTCATGTCAGAATGTTTTAGCTACACACCACACAATCAGCGGACATTCACACATTGACTTTCTTCATGCTTTGACTACTGCCATGGCCAACTGCAAAGCTGGCACCAGGAGACGTCACGGTTTGGCGTCCCGGCGTAGTGTGGGGCTAGCCCGAAGTGATATAATGTATAGGCCTGTTATGGTTCAGGGCTTTTCACCTTTCAGCTGCCTGCGTGCATGTTGGAGGTGCAAAGACTCCTGAGCGTGTAATGTTAATTTTTACCTGTGATCATTGAATAAATTAGCACTGTTTTGAAGTTACTTGGACTGCCTCGTCTCTCAGAGTTAACGGTGAAAAGAACTGGGTCCCCAACAGTTACAAAGTCAAAAGATGATGCCGGGTAAATAACACTGTGAACACAGACAGTGTAAGATAAACATGAACAAAGCACTAGGGTTAAGTTAGGGGAATTCTTCAACTCTCCTCATAATCATCCGTTGACTATACGGTTTGGGATGGAGGGTCAAAGTTGAGTGCACGGGCCGGCGCTTGTCACTCTGGCTCATGTAACAGTGTGCTGCCCTGGGTCATGTTTTCCTGTCCGGTGTGATTTGCTTTGTTCAGTTTTTGGGTGCTGGGTTAGCTGTTGTTTCCATTTTAGGAAGTTATGTTCCTATGGGGAGTTGCATGTTCCCATTTTGAATTGGTTCCGCGTGCGCGTTTGTTGGGGGGGGGGGGCTGAAATTATGGGATCTGGGTCCTTGATTAGGGTTTGACCTTGTTAGGTTTGGGTTGGTCAAGATTTGAGTCCGGTGGCCAGGGATTCTGGTTTAGACATTGGGTTCGCGGATAGGTCAGAGATGTGGAGCAGTTAGGGTCAGGGTAGGAATATGGGTTGGGCTTAGGTGGGGTTGGGGTGTGAGGGTTGAGATTGGGCATCAAGTTCCAGACAGATGGTTGAGGTTAGGGTAAGGAGATAGGGAATGCATTATGTCAATGAGTGTCCTTACAAAGATAAAAGTATAAGTATGTGTGTGTGTCAAATAGAGAAAGCCCCAGAGGGTGGCTTAAGAAAAGGATATGGAAAGAAGCATAGAGAGAGAGCTTCATTATTTTATTCTTCAGCAAGGACAGGGCTGGTTTTACATTTTAAATGAAAAGATTATCACACATTCTTCACTCAGAGTTTTGTCTATAATGACCTAAAATGTTTCATTTGGCTGCTAGGTGGCAGTGCAGCACAGGTGCTGCAGTATGTGTGTGTGCATGTGCAGCCTTATTCAGCTGACATTGCTCTCGCTGGTCAGTACAAACAAGATTAGGGGGATAATCCGTTTACTGTTTTTATTTAGGAGTATCCATCTCCACTGAGTTCCTGCCTCATGAGATTTATGCACAGGGTCCATAAAGGTTTTGAATCAAAAGGTGCTAGGTTTGATTAGAGCACCTTAAAATCTCACTGCTTTCACAAACCTGCTGAAACTAAAGGTGCCCTCAACTATGGGAACATTTATAATAGTGTATTTTTGTAAAGGACTTGTCAGTTTTGGAGCAACAGTCAAATGTAGTAATTGTTCAAATGATTTAATTTATTTCACTTACTGTGATGTAACTGAGAGCCAATTGTTTTTTTTCATCAGACATTCCAGTTTATTTATTGAGCAGAATTTAGCTTCAAACGGGTTTCAAGCAAATCTAAGTGATTGGTAACATGCATGAAATAATAATGCATTTTTTCATTTTTTTCCCTTGGTATGTGTTTAGGTTAATTTTGTATGAATCTCAAAGTTGTAGTCCTTGCAACTTCCCTACTAACTGCACTCACAGGTAGATATGCATCCCATATTTCCTTATCATCATATTCAGTCTTCTTGAGAAGTGCTTCAAATATGACCACCTACTTAACTACAGTGGGGAATAAATCTGACCCCATTTCCATTTGTCTTCTGACAGGGAGCTTCCTCCATCTTGATGCTAGTGTTCACGGTCAGTTATGACTGTTTACAGTCACTAACCCTATTCTACTAAATGCTGTAGTATATCCTGTGGATGACTTTATTGAAAAGTACACTAATAACTCAGACTGTTGGTGCTTCAAAGGCCATCATCTATTACCACTTCATTCATCTCCTCTATGGAGCCCTGCAGGTGACCCGCAGATACATTAAACTGTGTGTGTGTGGTCTTGTACATGTCTCCAAGGACAAAATTAAATCAGTATGTACCTGTCAGCCTCACAAATGGGCCAATTCTTACTTGCACTGGGTTAAACCAGAGGTTTATCTTACCCTAAAACCTTAATGACAACTGTGCTTAAATAGCATGCCAGTCAGTAAAGTAACTGTCCTTTTGTGCTTCCATTGCCTTAAAATGACATGCCTTAAGTACATTCTTAAATCAAGTCAACACAGCTGGTCATTACTACACATGCAAGCTGGACGACAAATGCTAATACCTGCATATCAGTTCACTCTCAGAAGTAACCTAATATACCTCAGACATTTGGTTCAAGGATCAAGGATTTTATTGTCAATTCACCATATGTGCAGGACATACTGTAAATCAAAATACCATTTCTCTCCCACCTAGTATTGGGTGCCATAACATTTAGGAACTAAAATAGTATGAAATAAAATAAAAATAGAATAGAATAGAATAAGAATTGGATTGACGTAATTAGGAGAAATCTAAACGGTACAGGCAGTAAGCTGTGACTCAAAACCGTGTACAGTTTTGAGTCACAGCTTATTTGAATATAGCAGTGTGCAACTGTGGACATGGAGTGTGCTGCTGGCACACATCCCAGGTGCATATAGCCGCCAACAGTCTCTGCTGTTAGGGGTGAGTGGTATTTGTTTACTTTAAACAGCTCCATACTGAGGCCTCCACACTGATTCACTGCAGTATGATTGGCGTGCTGGCTTGCATACCACGATCAACAAACAGTGTGCTGAGATCCAGTACCTTTTGATGCCTGTCTCGTCACGTCTCCCTACCTCTGTCTCTCAGCTTAGAGATGCTGAACTCAGGACGAGTAGGAAGAGGAAGCAAGTATTCCTGATTGAAGCCAGTGTAACTGTGCATCTATCTACACATCAGGGAAGTCAAAACTTTTCCAAATCTGTGGAACAGCCAAGCTTTGGAGAAGGCTGCCAAAATTCTACTCCCATCACTGTAGAAGTACATCACATAGGATTTGGGGGAGACTGCTGAACTCACTGGTGAAAGCACCAGCTCAGCTAACATTATGTCTGGCTCTCATTCTTAAAACAAGAATTTAATTAGATAGTTTACAACTAACTGCCATTAGCACTGAACACAGAAAGTGTCCTTTCTCTGATGAGGCAAGATGGAGAATTCCTTGGTGCACCTAAGAATGTGGAAGTAATGGAACTGAGCACACAGCGGGTAATAAAATATAGTACCTAATAATGATTAGTCCAGTTTTCTACTAGAATGACTAAAACGATTCTATTTGAAACAGTAAACAGATCTAATTGAATTGCTACAAGTGTTTTTAGTCATATCATACCCTCAGCTGATTGCTCACAAACAACAAACCAATTTTATTATTAATTTGCTTTACTCAAATATATTTTACATTGAACTGAATGGAAGAAACATCTGTTTGGACTAAACACCACCAAGAATGCCCAATGAAAAACTTAAAGTCTAAAGAAATGGGAGGCATTAAGCAAATACAACAAATAGAGAATAGTTCAGTAACCAGCTATCAGGAAGCATGCTGTCTGGCTGAACTACATATACAGGTGCAGCTCAATAAATTAGAGTATCGTGGAAAAGTCCATTTATTTTGGTAATTCAACTCAAATAGTGAAACTCATGTATTATATAAATTTAGTACACACAGACTGAAGTAGTTTAAGCCGTTGGGTCTTTTAATTGTGATAATTTTGCTCACATTTAACAAAAACCCACCAATTCACTATCTCAATAAATTAGAATATGGTGACATGCCACTCAGCTAGTCAACTCAAAACACCTGCAAAGGTGTCCTGAGACTTGCAAATGGTCACTCAGTTTGGTTCACTAGGCTACACAAGCATGGGGAAGACTGCTGATCTGACAGTTGTCCAGAAGACAATCATCGACACCCTTCACCAGGAGGGTAAGCCACAAACATTCATTGTCAAAGAAACTGGCTAGAGAGTGCTGTATCCAAGCATGCTAACAGAAAGTAGAGTGGTAGGAAAAAGATGCACAACCAACCGAGAGAACTGCAGCCTTGAGAGGCTTCTCAAGCAAAATTGATTCAAGAGTGTGGGTGAACTTCACAAGGAATGGACTGAGGCTGGGGTCTAGGCATCAAGGGCCACCACACACCACTGTGCCAAGAAATTTGGCTACAGTTGTCGTATTCCTCTTGTCAAGCCACTCCTGAACCATAATGTCAGAGGTGTCTTAGCTGGACTAAGGAGAAGAAGAACTGGACTGTTGC
>NW_018128261.1:110610-111308 GCF_001952655.1 Monopterus albus | reverse complement strand
CTTTACATGCTTGAAAGAATAAATCAAATCAAAGCAAATCAGTGCACATGGCACCAGGACACTCTAGGCCGGAGGTCGATGATCGACTTTGGACGGTTTTCATCTGACCTCTGGCCGTATGTCTTGGACACTCGGGTGGAGAGAGGGGCGGAGCTGTCAACTGATCACCACCTGGTGGTGAGCTGGATCCGATGGCGGGGGAGGAAGCTGGACAGACCCGGCAGACCCAAACGTATTGTGAGGGTCTGTTGGGAACGTTTAGCAGAATCCCCTGTCAGAAAGATCTTCAAATCCCGCCTCCGGCAGAGCTTTGACCAAATCAAGGGGGAGGCTGGAGATATTAAGTCCGAGTGGACCATAGATACGAACCAAGCTCCTGCTCTGGTCGTACAGGGACCGGATGGCCCTTAGCAAAAGGCCCCGGACCCCGTACTCCCGGAGCACCCCCCAATTAGATAGTTGTAAACTATCTAATTAAATTCTTCTTTTTTGTGCAGGTGTTTCATCTGACTTCCGGCCGTATGTCTTGGACACTTGGGTGAAGAGAGGGGCGGAGCTGTCAACTGATCACCACCTGGTGGTGAGCTGGATCCGATGGCGGGGGAGGAAGCTGGACAGACTCGGCAGACCAAAACGTATTGTGAGGGTCTGTTGGGAATGTTTAGCAGAATCCCCTGTCAGAGAGATCTTCAACTCCC
>NW_018128261.1:105066-108191 GCF_001952655.1 Monopterus albus | reverse complement strand
ATCCCACCGGGAGGAGGCCCCGGGGAAGACCCAGGACACGCTGGAGGGACTATGTCTCTCGGCTGGCCTGGGAACACCTCGGCATTTCCCCGGAGGAGCTGGAGGAAGTGTTTGGAGAGAGGGAAGTCTGGGCATTTTTGCTTAGACTGCTGCCCCCGCGACCCGGTCCCAGATAAGCGCAGGAAAATGGATGGATGGTTGGATGGTATCCCCCTCCAATACTATGCACTTTGCTACCCACCTACCTGGTCTCCTGCAAACACAGTATATCTAACTTCCTTCTCTCCATCATGTCCACCAACTCTCTACCTTTCCCTGTCATTGTGCCAACGTTAAGAGTCCCTATTCTCAGACCTATACTCCTGCCTTTCCTCTTCTCTCTCTGTCTATGAATCCTTCTGCCTCCTCTCCTTCTTTGACCAACAGTAGTCCAATTTCCAACAGCATCCTGGAGGTCAACATCACTGGTGGCGGTCGTTGTTAACCTGGGCCTCAACCGATCTGGTATGGAATTCCCACTGATGATTCGCATGTTTAAATTTGGCGTGTTTTTATGCTGGATGCCCTTCCTGATGTAACCCTCTCTATTTATCCTGGCTTGCCACCCCTGTGGCTAGATTATTGTCATTCCAGAACATGTTATAAAAAATGAAAGGGGGAACAAAATGCGGTACTCTGGTCCTGTTTCAGATCATAGCAAAAAAAATGCATACTAACACACATTTAAAAATAACAGCACAAATGTGTGGATATAAAGGTATAAAGGGAGAAAATGTGAGGATAAATAACAATGTTAGGATTACAATGAAGTCAGTCATAAATACA
Organism: Monopterus albus; assembly: GCF_001952655.1. Taxonomy (NCBI): domain Eukaryota; kingdom Metazoa; phylum Chordata; class Actinopteri; order Synbranchiformes; family Synbranchidae; genus Monopterus; species Monopterus albus. The sequence goes on along the minus strand of NW_018128261.1, from coordinate 107,366 downwards.
GCATTTATCAGCCTCAAATTGCATAAGTGCCCTGGTACAACGCTGATAATAGCAGCAATTGTTCAGTAGGATGCTGAATTTGTCCATCTCACAGCATCAGTGGAGAAGCTGTTCTTATGGTCCTAATGCCACATAGCCTACTGACAGAAGGGAGGGGGACAAAAAGGCTGTTAGCAGGAAGGGAAGTGTCCTGCATGATATCAAAGGCTGCTTTCCTGTACCTGCTATTGCATATACCACTGATGATAGGTAAGCTACTGCCAATGATTATCTGTTGCCTTTACCAGCAGTGTAAGAGTAAACATCAACTGAAGTGTTTGAACAAAATTTCAGCATTTCTCTATTTCACTGTCCTTGTGTCTATGTCATGAACACTGAATTTTGGTTTTCACTGCAGAAAACTGGGAGGCCAGGTGCTGCATCAGCCAAACTGTGCTGATCTCACTGGGCAGGTGTGCTCACAGGTGAGGGTGGAGGCTGCCTTTAGCGTGGTTCTGGCCAACAGGTCCATGAAGGAACACCTGCTGTCTCCTCTCCAGGCATTCTTCCTCTCTGCTCATGCATCCTCTGTGTTGGTGTATAGTTTAAAGAGGCTAACTGAAACATTCAATGGGATAAATTAAATTCATGCTTTAAAGTGTTGACAAGTGTCCTGATGATAATACTGAGCCCACAACTTCAGCTAAGGGTAACTTACCTTTGCATGAGCTCAGTGTGTCAGTACCACATAGAGGCACATCCTGGGGAACAATGCCGAACTGTCCGTGGCCATCCAGGGATTTAATTTTGAATTCTGGCACATTAAAAGTTACTGTGTGCTGTGTGTCCTGAGAGAGACCTGGCCGCAGGTGGAAGTGTCGGGTGTTAGCGAGCCATTAGTGAGCTTAGCTGACAGGAGGTCTCCTTGTTTCCGCTGCATGGCTGAAATGAGGTCTTGATCATCAATTAAATGAGCACTGTATAAGCATATCAACCATTTGCGCGATACCCAAGTACTCCAAGTAAATACAAAGTAAAAAAGACATTACCCAATGTTCGTGCCACATATGAATAATAAGTTGCAATTGAACGGCTTCACCGAGTCGCAACATGTCCACCATGTTCTCCTCATGATTGGAAAAGCGGGCCAAAGCCCTCCTGTACAAAAATAAGTCAATCAGGAACTGACAATTCCGTTGCATTTCCGTTTCAATCAAACTCTTTCACATATGCTATTAAATTCTTGCACACAAACAACTATTCTGTCTTGCATTCACTTTCATTCTGTCTCACATTCACTATCATGCTGTTGCTTACACATGACTATTCTCATTCACAAGAAATGTAAGATTTGAGTCTTATAGACTAGTTACTTTATAAGCTTTAGTTACTTCTCATACCTTTAGTTACCTTTCACAACTTTATCTTACTTGTTTATGCATATTACAGCTGTATTGATGATTGTCCAGAACTACTGAGCTTTGGTTATTTTAATACATTTGTTTCCCTTGCTTATATATCTTACAGCTGTAATGAAGCAGAATCTGCTTACTTTGAATGCTGTAAGTTCTGTGTAGAGACTAGATGTCTGCATCTCTTTGTGACCACACAGCCGATTTACAGTTCAAAGACCTGTTTTACACTCACACCTCGACCCACTTAGCATATCCAAAGCTTTGCTTTGTCTTGGGATGTCCTGCAGAGGCCGGGGGCTCACCACCTGAGATGACCACCTGGCCAGTTTAACACACTTATTAGCATCACACACACAGGGGGCCTGCAACTTAGGCCACCCTTTGATCAGTGCACCTCGAGATCAAGATCTGGGTGCCGGAGACATGCACACACACACACGCTTACACACACATAGCTAGATTTACCATATTCCAACATGGAAGTGCGAGCCCCGGCTCACACCAAATGACCAATAGGATCACGAACTATTGAAGGTTGCACCCCTGTCCAGGGCGGAGCAGCCCAAGAAGGTAAAATGTATTGTAAGAACTTAAATCAGGGTCAGTGGATGGAACTCCTGCGGGAGCTCTATCTTTCTGAATCCAGCGCTGTAAGGCCTGGCTGTGATCAGACATTCAGTAAACTGTTGATTTTAAACAGTCCTCTCCTGTCGTCACTTCTCGTGCTTCCAACAAAAGAATTGGGTAATATCTAACAAAGTGTAAAAACTGACTTCTCAGAATATTAACAGTTTTCTCTTTAGCACTGAACACCAGGCACAGCTAAGTCGGATGAGCTTTACAAGTATTGCATCCTAAAGTTTAAACATAGTGAAATGCTAATGTGATGATAGCGCTAGATTAGCC
>NW_018128261.1:94611-100770 GCF_001952655.1 Monopterus albus | reverse complement strand
AGCTCCTGCTCACACCAAATGACCAATAGGATTACAATGCATGAATTGTTGTACCTTTGTTTAGGGCGGAGCAGCCCAAGAAGATAAAATGTATTGTAAGACCTTAATTTGGGGCCAGCGGATGGAACTCCTGCGGGAGCTCTATCTTTCTGATCCCAGCACTGTAAGGCCTACCTATGATCAGACATTCAGTAAACTTTCTGTTGATTTTAAACAGTCCTCTCCTGTCGTCACTTCTCGTGCTTCCAACAAAAGAATTGGGTTAATTTCTAACAGAAAGAAAGTCAGCTTTTCCCATTTAGGGGTTGCCACAATGAATCGTCACACTGACAACTCGCATGTTGACATTTGGCACGTGTTTTACACTGGATGCCCTTCCTGACGCAACCCTGATTCAAACCCGGGCTGCAGTGGCGAGAGCGCTGCGCCTTAACCACTAGCCTACCAGAGACCCACTCTTTTCACATATACTATTAAACTCACTTACATATTCTATCATAATTTATTACATATACAATTATTCCCTCTTACATAAACTGTTATGCAAGAGTATAATATGTGTGTGTGTGTGTATGAGAATATATGGTGTTGTCTGTGAAAGGGTGGGCCTATGATGGTGCATTTAAGAGAGTATTGTTGTGTGTCTTAGAGAGAATAATAGATTGTGTAGTAGAGTATGGAAGTAAATAAAGGAAAGTATGACTGTGCAAGTGAGAGGGTATAGTAGCGTGTGTGTGTAAGAGTGTTGTAGTGTCTGTGCAAAACTATGACTGTACATGTAAGAGGGTATAGTAGTGTGTTTTGTAGAAAAATTATCTTTTAAAGCTCGGTGAGTGTAAAATAACTACTTAACATCAATTCTGAAAGTTATTACATATTTATTCCTGCAGGAAGGAGTGTTCTCTAAATAGAGTGACTAAACCAGTCTGTTACAGGGAAGCTCAATGAACAGAATGTGACTGCCCTTCTTATACTCAGCATACAACAAAGAAGACAGATGCTCAAACAGATAAAGGAAAGGGGATACAATTTACAACAGGATACCAGCCCTTTGGTCCCAGGTCACATCTGGTTTGGCAACCACAAGGGCATACAAAGGTTTACAACCATGCAATAAACATCTGGGGTCACAACCACACAAATGACTGCATACAATGACATGAAAGCATCAGCTAAAGAACTTAAAGGGTGCTATTATAAAAACTGCCACCACAGTGTGTAAGAGTATAGTAGTCTGTGTGAGATTATGATGGTGTGTGTATGACAGAGTATGAGTATAACTGAGTATGAGTAAGAGGGTATAGTAGTGTGTGTAAGAGTATAGTTGTGTCTGTGTGAGAGAGTATGAATTGAGGCCTAAACAGCCTCTCATAGAGGGTGAGCATGAGAGTGAGACAGAGGAAGATCCTTAATCATGTAGGCCTGGCAGTGGCTGGTCAGCAGGGACCTATGACTGAAACAGAAATAGCAAGTTAGGTGAGTACTGGGTACAGGTGTTCACTCTTGACAGGGGAGGAAGAAGACAGAGGGCTCAGAAGGTGGCTGCGGGGGTAAGCTATGCAGGTGAATGAGACCAAGGTTCCTTTCAGGTGAATCCAAAGTCTCTTAAATGCATACATATTTCCCTTCCTTGCATCTTACTATAGTCCCACCCATGATACAAAGATTAGTGAAAATTGAGAAGAGAGAAGAATCAAGGAAACACGTCTGTTTTGACATGAGACATCCTTTCCTTCATCTGAAGTGTCCAATCACCAACTGATTTCTGAAAAATGATTTCCCCTCTCAGCATTGTGTTTTTCTGTATTTTTTTCAATTGATTATGTATGAAACCTGAGAGGAAAAAATAATCAGGGTGGTGTGAGTTTTTCTTTGAACAAGCTGAGTGGGAGTAAAGCTCCGTTGAATAATTGATTGCCACTAAAAGATGTGGGCATGGCTATCTATTATTCAAATTGATACTTATTACCGTCTACTTTCCCACAGTAAATAAAATAGGAGAAGATGGAACAAGAAGAAAACTGCTCATGTTTCTATTAGTTAATTCAGCAAACACGCATTTGCTTTCCCTGCAATGACAGACTCAGATTCAATGTCCAATTCCTGCTCCTGAGAGCAAAATGGATGCCACCAGTCCAGCATCTGTTACTATTTAAGAAATATATTCAGGACATAGGCTGGAAATTAGTACTACAAAAAATGACAATAGTGTAACTAAAACAAGGTAATGGACATGAGGGGAAGAGTACACAGGTGCACATTACAGTTTATGTTGCTTAATGACCCACCAACAGATGCTTTGCAATGTCATATTATTCTCCATAGGGCTTAAAAGTTGCTTTAACAAAATTATTAAAACAGCAGTTTTGTCAGGAGGCTTAATGTCATTGTCAGTTCATTTAATTTACAGGTTTTTATGCATGTCTTTCATTCTTATTTCCTTTGTACTTTTTATGCTGGTTTATATGTTGTCCTGTATCTAAGAAAGAAACTTGTAAAATCAAAAGTTATTGGACATAATTTGAAATGATTTGAAGTTAGAGGTCAATATTACAATGAGCAAAACTTGAGAACAAATTGAGGCATTGGATTTCTGACAGGAGGGCAGGTGTCAGAGCAGCCCATGGGCTGTTCATGGTTGAATAGCTGCATCTGTTCCCTCTATCCATCTTCAGTACCTTTCAACAATGTGTTTTTGGGAAATATGAAAAACTGAGCTGATGCATTTTCCAAGGTATGCTCACTGCTGCTGTGGCGAGTGTACAACTCACATTAAAATTCAGCTGGTTGTATCTAACTGGCAGTGCAGTGGGAAAAGAGAGGTCACTGGGTTGACTTTAGATTTGTCTCTGTCTGTTTTTGTCCCCTGTCATAGCAGTGAGAGGGATGTAATTTGTTCTGCCAGAAACTTTTTCAAGTCCCTCAAGATGATGTTGGTTTTTGTCCCTGGAAGCAAGGCAGATGATCGACAGTGAAACTGCACAATCCTTGGGAAATGTGAAGCATTGACATTTTAACCAGCAGATCCTCACCCTACACAAACTGATAACTTTCCATTATAGGTATGCTTTTGCTAGCTGATGTGAGCAGGAAAAGGATTCATTTCAGACACCCATTTCATTTTATGTGTCCCACTCTTGTGTATGTATGTATGCATTTTTGGTGAATAAACCTTATGAGTTCACCATAATATAAACACTTGCTGTCATTTCACTAAGCTTGGATGCTACTTATGGTCCATTCAAATATCGTATCCTGAATATTATCAAAAGTTGTCTCCACAGTGACAGCTGTCATAAATGGCCACCATCACTCCTTTAAAATACTAACTGCATAGCATTAAATAAATAATCTCCAGCCAGATTTTAAAATACTATGATGGCAAGCGTCATAGTCTGAATTATGAACTTGGCTGTTAAAGTGTTGCTGATGGTTGAAAGCTTAGTATGCTGAGGATAGATCTGACCTCAAAAAAATTTAAGGAAAATCTTTAAAAAGAAAGGAGGTGAGTGTCTGGAAGGGGAAACCAAATGGGCAAAAGGAAGGATAATTGTCTTTATTGGCCAAGTATGTTACACACAAGGAATTTGTTTCTGGTACAGAACCGATGGCAGCCATCTGCGACGACACCTCAACTGATGGCTGGGGGGGTTCAGTGTTTTGCCCAAGGACACTTTGACTGCTGGCACCCAGATTTGAACCTTCAACTTTCTGGTTGAGAGACAACTGCTCTACCACCGCACCACTGTCGCCTCCATGATTGTGATCCCATAGTGTATATTGCAGTGAAAGATATAGTGTTGCTTAGAGAACATAAACAAAGCTTGAATCCTTTTTATTATGAATAATTTGGGCAGAAGATATAACACTGAGCTTACCTGAGCCATGTGCATCTGAAAATATCACAGTTAGCAACAGTATGACAAAACATTTTTATTTTTAAAACAACTTGTGCATCCAGAAGTTTTTTCTGTTAATATTTTTTGGACATGGCTGGGCTGTCCACGTTACACTTATAGCATATATATATTCAGTTTTGCCATGACCTATAAATATTCTGTGTCTAGATCACATTTCAGTTATTTGCGGCCAATAGCTCAGCCACGTTTTAATGCTGCTTTTCACTGTCCGCTGCTTCTGAAGAGGCTTCCCCACCATCAGTAACCCATGAATCAATTCTCTATGGGGATAGAGTGAGAAAGCGAGAATAAGACGGATGATGCCATGGAAATGGAGGCAAAAAAGCCTAAACTTTTCATAGGATTAACATTCATTAGTGTCTACAGCTCTTCATTAGGCTACATATGTTCCATTTGCATTTTAAACAGATTCTTGCCAAAAGCCACAGTTGCCCCCAGTTGTAACAGAGGAATCTATTTCAATATTCTCTTCAATAGCTTAGGATTAGTCCCAAAGCATGATACTCTTGCCTCTTCCCAGTTATCATCTCATTACACACAGCTTCCATGACCTCTGCTGATGAACCAGATTAATCAGCTTCACTTAGGTCAGGGCAACATGGTGATAATAATGTTGAACTTCCATAGCTGAGGGTTACTCTGTAAGCAAAAACGGTGTCAGTTCTTATATGTAAGACAACCTGACCTAGTACACATTGCATGGACCAAATTGCTCTTTGAATTAACAGTATGTTTGTTTAAAGGCTTTAATCACTGTTTCAGCCTTAGATCCCACAAATCTATCACATGCCCTTCAAGAACCCAAGTTAATTTCTTCCTAAAACAGTCTGTTCTACAGTGAAAACTTTCTCAGATAAATTTGCAAACTGGATATGAGAGTATGTTTTGAATTGAATATAAATCATTTAAATGGCTGAACACCTTATTGATGCATGATTCTTTGAGATGATTCCATGTGTTCTTGACACAGGTTGCAATCCAATTAACCCTTGTGCTCTCTTAAGAAAAAAAAGCAGATCCCATATCATGTAATCTCAGATTTAGTAGGATTATATATTTTTATTCATGATTCAAAAGATATAAGTGTTTTTGTAACTAAATAATAGTTGTAAATGTTTCCAGTTTATATGTCATTACAGAATTGGAAATATCCCAGCCAACACATGTAGCCTCAACTTGGCCAGTGAGATTTTGTAACCTTTTGGCTAACTCCTTAAAAAGGTTGATTTTTTTTCTTTTACTGGAGGGCTGTCAGATGGGTGGGTTTTATCCATCTGTGCACCCAAAAGCTGTGGCCAGAGTGTCAAGTTTGCTCGGCCGCTCTGGCCTCCCTCACCTTTCCTACTGTCTCTTGCCCATTTACACTAATCACATTTACCTGTTCCTCACTCCCTTATCACCAGCTGCACTTGATTAGGTTGCTCACTATATTACCCGGTTTCACTCCTCAGTCACTTGCCAGTTCGTTCTAGTCTCTAGGCCGTTTTTTTCTCCGTGCTCTTTCATTGTTTTGTATGTATTTATCCCCTAGCCAGGTACTGTTTTGTGTTACCCCCATGGACTGTTCCTTCGGACCGTGGCTCCACTCTCCCCTCCCAGGCAGGTCAATGCTAAGTCGCCTATCTGTTCCACTATTGCCTTCATCTCTCTGTCTCTACCTTCAGTAGCCACCATCACCACCGACCAGCCCAGGAGTGACCCAGCCTACGCAGCTCGGCCCAGCTCTCCCTCTCCTCGCCTCCTGCTGTTGGTCAAACACCCGGCTACTACTCATCGACAGAACTACGCACTATTTCCCTCTGTGTATTGTTACTCTCATCATCACTGTACATAATAAATCACTGCTTGCACTGAAGTCGGCTACCTGGGTCCGCCTCTTTCTCGTTCGCTCACTGACAGGTGCGAACAGCACATAACACAGAGGCATTATGGTTTTGGCATTACTGTCTGTTCTGCCCATTGTCATAAACACCTTGAGGGAATTTCTTTGAATTTGGCACAAACATCCACTAGGATTAAAGGATGAATTCATTAACCTTTGACCGCCAAAATTGAAAGTTCAAAGTCACTGATTGTTTCGCCAAAACATACAACTGCAAGGTGGAAACAATTCAACTACAGTAGATGTCTATCTGACAATGCTGTTACCAACTTTAAGGAAATAATTCCATCTTTATCTACTTCAGTGCCGTTTGCCAACACAGTGGAAGGAGGCCACCTTAACTTTACTCCCACACAA
>NW_018128261.1:88011-93276 GCF_001952655.1 Monopterus albus | reverse complement strand
AGGCATACTCAGTTATATTTATCTATGAAGCCAAATGAATCAGATCAGCCAGTCAAACTTCAAGCATGTCTTAAAGACATAAAGGCCTGGATGACCCACAAGTTTTTTCTTCTAAACTCTGACAAAACCACAGTCATTGTGCTCGCGACTGAAAACCTTAGAAATCTGCTGTCTAATCATATAGTTACTTTAGATGACATAGCTCTTGCCTCCAGTACTACTGTGAGGAACCTTGGAGTCATCTTTGAAAAGGATATGTCCTTTAAATCACACATAAACCAAGTCTCTAGAACTGCCTTCTTTCACCTGTGCAATATTGCAAAAATCAGGTGTTACGGCAAGCCGCACACCAACAGAGCAACTGGACTCAGTAATTGGCAGGACTCAAACTCAGGTCAGAGAGAGATATTTATTTGACAGAGTATGGAACGGAAAGGGGGTGGCAAGGATCAGGCGCAGAGCTGCCGGCGTGGGTCTCGGGTGATCGGGCCGCAGAAATGACTGGACCACTGGAGGAGCCGCCCGGGGTCGGAGGAGAGGTTTTGGCACTGCGTATAGAGCAGAGAAGGAGATTAAGAGAGGAGACAATAGGCAGATGAGGGTGTGATGATGCTGAGCACAACACAGGTGACCTGCGTATAGAGGACTGCTGGCTCCGGGCTGGAGAGCGGGCTTGGAACCCAGCGCCGAGGTATGCAGACAGGAACAAGGGCCCACGCTTAACGGACCCAGGCATTGGATGTGGACCCCCACCAACGATCGTTGCTCGGCAGCAAGACCCACGGAGACATAGGTGGCATGAAACACAAGACACTCTTCTGTAATAAGTTAACACATTCATCTTCCTGTATGTGTTGTAGGCTATCAGTGCTTTTGTTGTTGCTGAGGTAAAAAAAAAAAAACCTTGCAGGTGCCTCCTCTTTTTAATCTGCTTCCCCCCTCACCATTATCTTATATTTGGGTATAAACACACACACTGTGCAACCTGATAATATGCAATTAAAAACAAAGATCATTAAAAAGTTATTGGTGTCTGCCTAATTACTATAACTTTACCCGTCTTATAATGAGCGTGCATGGGTATTGATTCGAAGCAAATCTCCCTTTCCTCCTGGAAAAACGCAGGTAGTTACTTTGTGTTAAATCATTAATATAGTAATGATTTTTCCAGAACACTCTCAATTAAGACCAGAGCAGAAAATGACCCAGGGGAGTTAAAGCTCATGCTCTCAAAAGTGTGATGTTCCAAATATATCCTGGCTTCTCTCACCAGAGAATATGAATAGGGCCGAGTCGTGTTTCTGAATAATTTAACATGGAGCATGTTGATTAGGATGTGTGTAAATGTGTTTCTGTGTTAAAGGTCTGCATCTTTAATGTAATGTACTACTACACTGCACTGTATGTTTTGTGTGAAAAGGCAGTGATGTTGTTTGACCAAGTGGACATTATAGAGATGATCTGCCAAGATCCAGGAAGTGAATATGAGAATGAATTAATTATTAAGAAATAAGACAGTGCCATTAATATAATTGTAAATATATGCAACAATGTCATCAAAATGTTAAGTAATAATCACTGTACCCATATATTTAAAGAAAAGAAGCATAATTTTTTTGTATTATTTCCTCATTAAAACCCTGCCAACCGTTAGCCACGGCTGTGGATGTAAACAACAAAAGAAGCTGCAGCCAAGAGGACAGAGCTGTCAAACACAGCAATAAGAAAAACTGCAGCTTTTTTTGATGCTCTGAGTTTCTCTCCCCTCCTTTCCCCTTCCCTCTCTCTCTCCATGCTTCTGTATGCCACCACTACACATCACTAACTTTGTGTCTCCTCTCTCCTGTAGTGTGTCCTCTCTCTCTCTTTGTCCTTTTGTCAGCTTGCCCTGGCTCTGGAGCTCTACATCTCTGATGAGCAGTCACCAGCCACATCAACCTGACCAGTGTTTGATTGTTTGTTGTTGTGTCTTGTTGCTTTGTTGCTTTTCTTCTTTTGTCTCTCCTCTATCCACTCACCCCAACCGGTCGAGGCAGAAGGCCACCCACCAAGAGCCAGGGTCTGTCGGAGGTTTCTTCCGTTAAAGGGAGTTTTTCCTCCCCACTGTCGCCAAGTGCTTGCTCAAGGGGGATTTGTTGGGTTTTCCCTATGTAATAATAATGATAACAGTAAGGTCTAGACCTTACTTTGTAAAGTGTCCTGAGATGACTTTTGTTGTTATTTGGTGCTATACAAATAAAATTTGATTTGATTTGATTGGATCATTCTAGTTCATTATAGCCTTAGCTTCTAAAGATGTTATTATGATACTTCTGAACAGTAGTGTTAGCTGCTTGTGTTACTAGGTTGACTGCTCCTGTGGGTCAGTGTTTCATTGACACCCATTTTTCTTTAGTTAAGTTTCGCCTGACCAACTCTGTTGCTAACTTTATTCCCATCTCTTGCTTCCTGTCATTGTTCCCCCAATTGCGTCAACCCCTAGGCTCACTTCTCTTTTCAAAAACATCCTGCAAGATGTTGTGAACAACCGGAAGGCCTCTGACCATCCAACTTCCCCTCAGAGTGCATTTCTAAAGGATAACAGGTCAATGCCTTTGCTGTTGTTATAAGTATAACCCATTGTTCTATCCCACATTACATGTTAGGCATTAACTGATTCTATATTCTATTTATTTTATCCACTACAATCTATTAGTAGAGTACATAAATGTTTTGACTACTCAGTCACCATAATATACACTAAAGAAAAGCACAGAGTTTCCACTATAGAAGTGATACTTGAAGTTGTTAACATAAAGCAGCAGTAACTGATGATTGATGGATCATTAAACTGGGTGACAGTTAAAACTGCCTTCACTGCTCTAAATCAGTTCAAACATTTCATGTAAGTGCCATATTTATTAAAATGTTTATGGATTTGTGTCTTTCAAAAATCCACTAGATAGGATCTGCTGTGCCAATCAGCCAGCAAGACAGCAAACAGGAAACACAGTTAGCAATGTTGTAAGGAGTAAAGGCTAGTGACCTTCATGCTTGGTGGGGAACGCCTAGCTGGTAAAGACCATCAAAGGAGGAAAGCATGATTATTGGTATGTGTTTGAGTGTAACTGTGTAGGGTTTCTAGCCAGGTATCAGCTGAAATGCCCCCTGCTTGTGTTTCTCTATTATCTCAGTGTGAAAAAAATCAATTCTGGGCTGTCACTCAAGTGAAGACCCATTTCAAGTATGCTTCGACCTTTGGTACAGTGTAATGTCAACATTTGCCTTGCATTCTGTGGGAAGGACATGAAAGTTTAATGATAAAGTTCAAACATTAATTTACACATTGGCAACAAAAATAAATGTTTTGTCCATCATAAATGAAAATGGTTGTTTGAGTCACTCCAGCCATATTTTGATTGAATAAAAACTTGGCAGTTTTATTTATAAAACACACAGTTTAGCTGATTATTTCACTTTTGATTTGGAGCCTGTCATTGAACTCATATATCACTATCTCCTGATTAAAAAGAGCCCTTGTATTGCTTGTATGAAGGGTTGACAAATCATTTCTAATGCCTGGTTGTTGCATAAGGTCATTATGTAGAGTTAAATAATTACGGCTTCTAAACAAATATAAGTAGTTTGATTGCGCACCTTGTCATATTATTATTATTATTATTATTATATTTAGGATGGTCAAGTGTTCTTCATTAGTGCTGTTAAAAGACTCATTTAATCTGAGTACCAAAGGCTTTATCTGAACCAGCTTTTGTGCATTAGTTCTAAAATATGAGCCTACTAACTTTGTAGATGCATGTTTTAAGTATAAACTCTAAGGACTGTCAGATATCTGAGTTTGTCAAGAGACCTGTTCAGGGCTGATAACAAAGATGTGTGTTCTTGGGAATTTTGCTAAAGGGCTTTTACATACAACTTAAATAATGAGGTAGATGTTTATGAAACATCAGCGACCTACTGAATCATGTCCTCCTCTAAATATGGAGCTTCTCTCAGTTTGTGATTAAGCGAGTAACAACACTGGTTACAATATTGTTTCACACTGTTCCATGCTGCCAGGGTACATTTCTGTAGGAAATACTGGCGCACATAGACACAATGGGAGTGTATTGCCAGGAGTGGGAGGACTGTGTCAGTAATGACATAAAACCCAAACGGGGCCCCATACGGCCTGAGTGATAAAGCCTCTTCTAAATGCCAGATTGCTCACTGTGCCCACACTAATCCCCATCCTTATCACTCATTGTTAAAGCCAGAGAGAGGAACCATGCACCTCTATAATCATGTTAAAAATGTTGAGTGCTTTGAGAATGTGTCAAGTTTCCCTTATTTAGTAGATGTAACTCCAGCCAACTCCAGTTTTTTTAGTGGTCAGTTGAATTGTTTTTAGCAGTATACGGGATCTAATTTACCAGGCATCTTCTGCTGGCTTAGGGCATTGAGACAGCACATGGATCTGAACTAAATATGCCCTGTCAATCCAATTATTTCTCAGAACTGAAAGTGATAGTCATTTATAAAAATAATTCATAAAGCAAAGAATGTTTAAAGTGTGAACACTAGCTCTTATCTGAACCCAAATGCAGCAAACACATCAAATGCAGTCTTCAGTAGTGGGAACAAGGACACTGAGCCTTACTCACCAACCAATCTTGGAACAAATTTCTTTTTAAACCTCACACAGTTTTCATGAAGGCTCTGACATTCACCAATGTTTTCTGATCTGGGATTTGTTCTTGGGTAACAACAAAATCTACACTTACACACATTTAAGTGCTGGTGTGTGTGTGAGAAATGTGGTAATTTAGTTTGCTTTGGTTCTACCGTTGCATAATATGATTAAATTACAATAACATTATCGTTATTTTTAATAATTATTTCAAACACATTCATCTTTATTTATTAAAATGTCTTGGATTTTGTGGCCAGTGTTGAGGTTGTCTGTGTAAGCTTTTGGTCAGCACTGCATCTGAGATCAGTTGTGGGGCAGTTGAAAGGACCTCATGATCAGATTCATTCATGATTCAGATGTAGACTTTTCTTATGAACATTCTTAAGAACAAATTTATTAGGAAAAAATTTAAGATGATACTGGTGAATGAGGCCCTGTCCTCACAAGGAGGACCAGCTCATGCCCAATAATAACACAGTAGGTTCAAGTTCAAGGCACAAAGACCTTTAGCAGCTGTTGGAATTATGACTCTTATTTGTTGAGAGACATTGAACCCCCCTTCTGCCCCTGGTGGAGATGGGAGAGTTGGGTAC
>NW_018128261.1:86314-86882 GCF_001952655.1 Monopterus albus | reverse complement strand
AGCTTGGTTCGCATTGCCGGCAGTAAGTCAGACTTGTTTCCAGTGCATGTTGGACTCCGGCAGGGCTGCCCTTTGTCACCGGTTCTGTTCATTATTTTTATGGACAGAATTTCTAGGTGCAGCCGGGGGCTGGAGGGAGTCTGGTTTGGGGACCACAGGATCTCGTCTCTGCTTTTTGCAGATGACTTTGTCCTGTTGGTTCCATCAAACCAGGACCTCCAGCATGCACTGGGGCGGTTTGCCGAGTGTGAAGCAGCTGGGATGAGAATCAGCACCTCCAAGTCTGAGGCCATGGTTCTCAGTCGGAAAAGGGTGGCTTGTTCCCTTCAGGTTAGTGGAGAGTTCCTGCCTCAAGTGGAGGAGTTCAAGTATCTTGGGGTCTTGTTCAAGAATGAGGGAAGGCTGGAAGAGGCAGATCAGTGCAGCTTCTGCAGTAATGCGGTCGATGTACCAGTTCGTCGTGGTGAAGAAGGAGCTGAGCCGTAAGGCGAAGCTCTTGATTTACTGGTTGATCTACATTTCGACTCTCACCCATGGTCAGGAGCGTTGGGTCATGACCGAAAGGGCA